>NC_142503.1:141816547-142119285 GCF_057876585.1 Rhinolophus sinicus
AGAGAACATAATAGTAATCCAGCCACTCCTTATAAATTATACAAAACATTTCTAAATATAGATACAAAAATTCTCATTTCTATTTTGAGTGAGACAAGGAAGTTTAGGTATTTACTACTCTGATGTTGAAGATGTTTATTTAGATTGATTATGTCATTACCTGTGTGATAAAATCAGTTATAGTCTTTTACTGTAACATTCAGTTCTATAACATAAAACTTCTCCATCTTAAAACAGTTTGAAATAGAACCTCTCAAGTATAGCTATAAAACTATATCCAGCTTTCTATGCTGAAATTTAGGAAGCCGACCAAAAATAAATTTTAGAAGCTTCTTTGAAAGAATAAAATAATTAGAAATAAACCACAGCCCCAGCAGCAGTCAGAAGTAGAAAAGTCAGCGGATACTTGATGCTTCCTGAAAAGGCGGAAAATGCTTCTTGTGGGACACCCACACACACACAAAAAACAGAAGTGAAGAGAAGGAAGGAGGCATATGGAAGAACCCATTTGTCTCGTTCTGAAAAAAGTCAAATATGGATGGTTGACTCTACTGGAATGTTTTTCTGATGGTTTATTAGGATCAAATGCAAGATTGGCTGCATTAAGACACATAGGGTCATGGACACTTGTACCTGAAACCATGGGGCGTGATTATAGAGTTCCATTAGGAAGTGAAAGGATGAAAGTCTTTTAGGAATAGTTGCCTCGTGGCACTAATGTCAATACATGCCCTGGTATAAACACAAAGTTTTGTACTTGCACTCCCAAAAAGATTGGGAGGAGGGCAGGCTGATAGCCAATGACAACAATAAGAGCACCCACTGGAAATTTCTATGAGTTTCAGTCAACAGTAAGCTCAGTGTGAACCAGAGGTACTAAGTTGTTGTAGCAAATGCTAAGGAAACTTTTGGATGTGTTGGTAGAGTAATTCATCTAGGGTGAGGATGGTATTAACATTATTTGTTCAGTTAGTCAGACCATGTCTGAAGGATTATACTCAGCTTAACTTAGAAAACTCTAAAAAAGACTGGACAAATAGTAGCATATGAGGAACAGGGGATATTCAAACAGGAGAGGTGAAGTTTGTTGGGATGTATAATGGGGGCTGAAGTTAGCTGTTTTCAAAATAGAAGAGTTTATGTGGAAGTCAAAGAAAGTTCTTTTTTTTCTTTTGAGTTTTAAATGGTTGTAGGACAACTACTTAGAAATTACCTTATAACTCAACTTCCAAAAATAGAAGGGAAGTTAGGAAACAGAAAATACAGGATACTCCCATCTTGAAAGTGTGTGAATGCAAGATACAGAATCAAAGTTAATGAAATGAACACAAGATATTTTGCCCTTTGTATTCAAGCTGCGGCTGGAGATTGAATTGTTTTATTGTAATAGTGATAATTTTGCCTCGACAGACCTCCCGTTTAATTCAGGTACTTGCAATTTTCCCTGAAATAGAGTATAGTATGAGGATATGGGACTCTTGAAGAACTCAAGGCTCTGAGGCAGCCTCATTAGCACTGATCTAAGGACTTAGACACGCTCATTTTCACTGGGATTAGAACATGGCATATTTGCTTGAATGGTTGACTTTATTATTGAGAAAGGACAATTGGATCATTATTAAAATAACCTTCCTAGAAGATGAATATTGAGTTAACTTTTACTTATCAATGGCTAAATTAAAAGCAGTTTTCATTATGGACTCATGTATTATTCCAGCCTCAGAATTATCGGTTCATGCATTTACTATACTATAAATATAGGGTGGCTTTCAAGTTATGATAAACTAGTTTACCTATTGAGCTCAAGCTGACTGCACTATTGACAACATCATTAAAAGCAGAAGCAATATTTTATTACCTCAAAGGATGGATAACAATATTATAATTAGATGGTATAATTTAACTCAAAACCACAAATTTTCCGCCAACCTTCCATTTCTATTTGGTAAAGTATAAGCATTTTTACATTTTTTTTTTTGGTGCAGTCTAAGATAATTGGATTTTACACTATTCTAGACAATCAATCATTATTTTGCAGTCATTTAAAAAACAAATGACAGAATTAATCATGTTGGTATGTCATTGAAGAATATGGCTTAGGTCTGTATAAGTGCGTCATTTATTCATTCTCTTGCCACCATCAGCTCAGTATCTGCCAGATATTGGAAACAATATAGAAAAAGTCACTGTCCTCATTGAGCACTGTCTATACATGAAGTGCAAAAGTGTTTATCATAGCAGATTTGCTCAAATACATATTTCGCCAAAATATCAATTGTCAGGTCAGTGGAGAGACATTTATAAATGAAAAAATGCCTCAAAAAATTACCTCTGACATACTCTTTTGCAGGAAGCTTCTAGAAGATGTGGGCCACCAAAATAAAGGAGTGAATTATGAAAGATGAAGACAGGATCTGGGACCACATTTTTCAAACTGTGCCAATATGCCCTAGCAAGAGATTGCAAAATCACGGGGTACTATGGAATATGTTAGTCATCAATAGAGATACAGTGACACTTGTTAGATGCCACATGAATGATCAGTATTAATTTGTTGGGCCTTAACAACTTAACACCCAGAACTGTTAAGTATTTATTTTGGCCTAAGAGTGTGATGAAAAAAATAGTTAATGTGACACAAAAAGTATGATGAGGTGAGAACACCTGAAAATATTTGATCTAGGAAGTGGGGTATCTAACAGAAGACAAAGCCAAGGGAATCTTCAGGAAAACAGTGAAAGAAGAGTTTTACTGATTAATGTTCAGATGGTCCATCTATCTACCAGGCAACCATACAGTGGGTCAGAAGACTCTGGGAGAGTCTTCAAGTGATTTCAAAAGTGGTAGAGTGCCCAATGGGTTTAAACGAATAGAGGAGATTTGCATCACTTTGAGGGTTGTAGCATGATTTATGAGAAATACATAGAAAAAGAAATAAAATGAACTGAGACACTTGCCAATATACAGATTTAAAAAAATGCTCAAAGAAAAATAAGCACAATAATATGCATGGTACATTTAATAGTTTTTTATAATGTAATATAATGCAAACATTGAATATCTTTTAAAATTTGGTGTATCTATTTTTTGGGGGGGAGTCAATCACTTGCCTGCAATCACAGAATTTTATTTTTATTTATTTACTGTTTCATTGGTTTCAGGCACACAGAACAACATAGTGATCGGACATTTACATAATTCACAAAGAGATAACCCCCGGAAATATACTACCCACCCAACACTGTACACTCTTGACATTGCACATTCTGTGGGTTTGGACAAATGTATAATGATATATATCCATCATTATAATATCATACAGAGTATTTCCACTGCCTTAAAAATCTTCTGTGCTTTGCCTATTTCATCTCTCTCCCCTCCCTTGGAAACCACTGATCGTTTTATTGTCTCCATAGTTTTGTCTTTTCCAGAATGTCTTGTGGTTGGAATTACACAGTACATAGCCTTCTCAGATTGGCTTCGTTCACTTAGTAGTAATATACATTTAAGTTTCTTCTGTGTCTTTTCATGACTTGATAGCTCATTTCTTTTTAGCACTGAATTTCTTTTTTTTTCTTTCTTGCACAACATAGTAACCTATTGTTTATATTACAAAATTCAAATTGCTGCAGTTTGAGGTTCAGCATTACGTCCAGTCTCACAGAGAGAGTTTTCATCCATTAACTTCATTTGGTTTCACTTTCCAGCCTTCTAAATTCTATCAAGTTCATCATAAGTCCCAGGGAAATCAAGATCCTCTCTAGCTGGTTTTATTAGAGTCCAGATCTTTCTTACATCCTCTCCATTCATGTGACACCCTAAAGGCTTGTCCTCTCCATTTTCTCAACCCTTCATACAGAAACCCTTGAACCTGTTTTCTAGGCATTCAGGATGTTTCAAGCTCTCACGTACTGTATTTATGCAGCACATGCCTTTTACTGATCAATAGATTACATTATCAGCTCTCTTTTTCACTTCTTGTTTTGTCAGGGTTCCTCACACTGTGCCAAATTTCTGCTTTAGACCTGAGAGACTCAGTGTTTCCTATTCTACTGTGGTTTTATTTTCTTTTAGTTAACTTCTATCCGATACAGGTCTATATTCAAAATTACCACATTTGCTTGAGATTATTGTTTTAGCTGGAGGAGTGAAAGAGATACTCGTATGCACAATTAGGAGAGTGGTTATTCATATTGGAGTCAAGTGACAGAAAAGAACATGATCTGTGCCTTTGGTGATGCAGGTTTGCTATGAGTTAACAAATTCCAGAATCTTCCTGACTGTGTTTACTGCATTGTTAGAGCCATCTTAAGAATTGTGATAAAGATGATTTAAAACATTTACATTCTGTGCTTCCTGATTGAGAAGTCTTATTTTAAATATATTAATGCAACCATAAATGAGGAACTCAAATATAGCTACTATCATTCCCTGAGCCTGATCATTTAATGAACAAACTATTAATGTAAAGATAAATTCTCATCACAAAGCTCTGTTCATAACTGCTTGAGTTTATGGTCTGTTGATTGACTGAGGGAAGTTAATTGAAAGTAATTATATACAGACAATTTGCAAACTGTGGAAAAAAAATAAATGCGAAGAAGTATGCCTCTGTAGCACAATGAGTGAGTCTTATGGTAAGAGTAAAAAAACTAAACTTCTATAGTATGTCTATTCAACAACTTTTTACACTGCTATTTGCAAAAGCATATGAACCAATTCCAGTACTATTCTAAGCAGAAGAACCAACTTCTAGATTTGTCACATCTAAAATATCTCTGATCATTTTAGACCTAGGCCTCTTCCTAACAAGCACGGATTAAATACAAATCCGTGCTTCCTAACAAGCACGGATTAAATACAAGAATATTCATTCATTATTCAACCAGTATTTCTTTGCTATATTCCAGGCAATGGGCTTAGCATGAGCTTAAGAGAGAATCAAAACAATTATTCTCTTAAGATGGTCGAAGTCCAGTAGGGAGAAAGATGTATGGAAAAATCATTACAATGCAGTGTGAAAAAAATCTAATATTAGAATGTCAATAAAATATTATGAAAGAACATAAAGGGAAAACTAATTCTGGAAAAGCCAAGAAGGCGTCACAGAGGGGGTCACATTTTGGTTCATCAGATTAAGAAGGTGATAGGAGAAACAGATATCTATGTGTAACACTTCATTTACACACACACACACACACACACACACACACACGGTACTGAAATGTGCTCTGACTACTGGCTGCTCAGAATTGGGTTGTTGGCAAAAGCTTCTAGAACAGAGTGAGTAGCTGGTGTAGAAACCATAAAAGATCAGTGTTGGCAGGGGCCTCAGGGTCTTCATACAATAGTTCCCCATTTTACAAGGCAGAAACTGAGTCCCCGGCGACGGGGTAGCTTCTACATATTTCACAAATAGCAAATAATGACATGATTTGCTATAATAAATTGACAATATGAATGTCCCTTTGAGGGATCAACAAAAATACGATTTTAAAAGCTGCTCTGCAGATATCAAAAACTATGTTTTGGTTTCAGTCTATTTCGTTCTTTTACAAGCTCTCTTCAACTTTAAATTTTCAAAATTATTAATCTAACTTGGAATCTCCCTTCATGCTCTTTGGGAAAAAGCAGCAATAAATAACAATTATATTTTCCCCAGTAGGAAAGTGTATTAGAAAGTTTCTTTATCTGAAATTTGGTTGCAAGGCAAGAAATGAAAAATTAGAGATTCTAAACTCTAAACTGGTTATTTTTGAAATGTAGCTGCTTCCAAAATCAGTCTTTACCTATTTGGTTTTCTTAGTGCCAGGAACAATGACTTTTACCTAGTATTCTTTCTTAAAAGATAAATGATGTAGATTAAAATATGAAAGGTAGATAATTTTATATAATTATATACATTTATTATGTTTTATATATATTATATTATTCTATGTTAATTAATTATTTATATGTATATATGGTGAGAGAGAGAGAGAGAGAGAGAGATTACTTAATTTCCTTCTGGATAAGAGGAGCTATCTGGGATATCATATTCAGCTTTGGGTGAATAGATCCCAGGAACCTGAGCTGGGCATAAAAATTGGAAGTTTCTAGTCTGTATCATGACGATAGAAAGCAATGTTCAGAACTGAAGCTAGATTCTGGGGAAGCCAAAAGAAAGCCAAGTACCCACAGACTATCAAAGTGAAGCAGCACAGGAGTGGAACAGAGAGGCAGAACCATTGCTGTGGGGAAAACAGCAAATGCAGTAACCAAGAATAAGTGATTGCCACTTGAGGGTAAAAAGTCAGCAAGCTAAATCTCCTCCCCGGCGGCTTACAAATATTACTCTGAACCTCGCCTACGGATAGAGAGGAAGAGGTTAAGGACTGCCAATATGCTAGGGTTGACAATGTAAACTAGAGAGGGCTTTTATCTCTTAGTACAGATGAGAGTTTTGCAAGAAGAAAGATTTCAGAAGCCTCAGGATTTGGGGTATTTTACTTGATAATGCAATTTTTTCCACTGTAAATTATCACTTTAAGAACAGTAAAATGTGAATTTTAGTATCTCCCCCCCAAAATGTTTTTCAATGTGGAGAAATAGCTGCCATAGTACAAAATCCAAGAAATTCCAGGAGATCATGTTGAAAATGTTTTGTGCCTATAGTAAGCACTCAGGCAATGTTGACCCATTTGGCATCCCAGGTACCAAGCCAGAAGAGATGCACTCAATATTCACAAAGAACAAGTATGAAATAAAACACTTGCATAGATAAATATCAAAGTAAAATGAAATAGAGGTCTTTAAATGTGGAAAGGTTGCTAAAGTGTGGAGTAAAGGGAATTTCTCTGAGTTTAAGTAAGGAAATCAGAATTTCCTAAACTGAAACAGTAGTTTGATGAGTATTTTGGAAAAGGAATTCTAAGCCAATAATAAAATATATTTAAATAGCATAAGGTGAAGGGATGCTAATAATTGTGGTGTACAAAGTGCTTTAGAGATGAAGAGAAGATTATCAGGAAACACAGTGGTTTCATAATTACCGACTTCACTGAAGTTATTATTATAGATTCCCACACCTAATGTATCCTTTGAAGCAAGTAGGTCAGAGGGATTAGGGGCACTACCTGTAGTCTTGCAGTTCTTTTCCAGGTCTCCTGACATTCTATACATGTGAAAAAGTATCCCAAAAGAAATAAATACATAAATAAACAAATAACTATTTTACTCAAGTGCATCCCCTGGAGTTGGAAAAGTGGTTACTGAAATGATGAATAAAATGTATAATTTATGGATTTACATGCTACCATGCCCACTTTACTTGTGGTATCTGCATAATAAAAGCAAAACCCCATACTAAACTTTACAGCTGATTTGAGAATAACGTACGGAAACAAAAGGCACCCAGGAAATTACCCTATGCTTATGAATGCAACAGGGGTGAGAACTCAGAACTTGGTGGTGGTTTGTCTGAGACTTTGTAAATTCTGTCCTTCAACAGCAGTTCTTACTATATGGTCATGTGACTGGACGAAGGAGGCAATAAACGTAAAACACACCAACTTCACAGTTAGCTCCCAGAATCTCTTTCAGTAACTATTTTTGTTTGTCTTAACAAAGGCATTTGATCTTGGCACCACTTTTTCAAGAGTTGGATGTTATGATAGATGGATAATTTTTCAACAATTGGATGATTAGGCCTAACATCTTAATGCATTGGGAAAAATATTTGTTGTACATATGTAGATATAGCCATACATTTTAGCCATCTCAGTACCTCTTTCTCTCTCTCTTTCTCTCTCTCCAATTTTTTTTCTTAGCATTATCCAAGAGATACTGTAGCAACATCCCTTAGTTATACTAAAGGTTTGCCTTAAGTGTGTTGCTGTGTGCGAATTTACCCTAAGAATAAATTCTGAAGCAAAATGTTTGTGAATATTTACAGCAAATTCATATTTTGTTTTTCCTTTATTATATCTGTTAATCTATTTTCAGATTGGGCCATATGAAGTCAATTGAGTTGTCAACCTGACTGAAAACCATGTTATTTCCTATGAAGGCTAGCCAACTAGATTTTGAAATGACATCTCTGCTGTTCATATGATGTCAGCATGACATCATATGATGTCACCATGGTGGTGGTGGGGGCAGCAGGGAGAGGGGTGGGCGTGAGGTGTGGAACCTCCATGAGCTAATTTAGATTATAATGACAAAGGGTTAAAAATGAATTATTGTTGCCTTAACTCTAACTATACATGTGTTTTTTTTTCAGTTTGAATCATAACCCTAACGTTATTAAAATGTGGTTTCTGTCTTTCATTAAGAACTAAGCAATTAGGTTTGCATTTTCGACGCACCATAATTGCAATAGCGTGATACTGTTCTGATGATAATGTTCATTGATCATTCATAATGCAACTACTCATAGCATGAATCAAGTATAAATTAACACCTTTTTTATTTTACATGCAGTAAACCACTTTATTTTCAGATTGATCATTTGCACTCACAGTTTAATCTTCAGCTGTCAGATATTTTTGGACTAATTTTCATCTGCTTTCTTATCACAAACCTTTAAGCCCTTATGGAAAGTATTTCAGAAATAAGCCAGATACCAAGAGAAGACCAGGGAGAGGTTTTAGCATTACTAATAATGCTAAGTATATTTGATTGCTGAGTAAAAAACCTGACATTCAGGCATAAGACAGATTGCAGGTCAGTGAAATCGTTGGTTTTATGCAGGAAATAGAATGGTTCATGACCACACCTTCTAGCAGCATCAGCATGAGTAGACACATGGCTATTTGACCTCAATACCTGGGAGGTCAAATAAGCACTTTAACCCACAGTCTGAATTCCATGGCTGATAGAGATATTGTCCCCAGAATCTATTCAGTTACATTTCCACGATTACAAACTTCAAGCATAAAAGTATCATAATTGCTGTGGCTTTATACTGCGTCAACTATTCCAAGTTAGAATTATAATTTCCACAATTTTCTTCCCTGTATAGCTTTGGGTTAAGATGAGCCATAGGTGAAATTTTCACAAGATTTGGAAGGAGGAAGAGAAGTAGCAGTCATTACAGTCTGAAGATTGGCGCAGCATTACAGGTGCCATTGAAACACACAGGCTTATTGTCAGTGCCCTGCTAGCTCACATGACTGAGTATGCACTCTCCTCTCTGTGACTTTGCAGTATATGTTGATACGCTGCTTTGACCAGAGAGAAACACTTCAGTTTTTATGTATGCCCACATGCATCCTTTTTAAAATGCTGAAAGAAGTCTCACACTGTCCACAAAATTTGTGGAAATGAAGCCACAGGATCTTGGCTCATTACGATCAGAGTCTCTGCTGCCCTCAGATCAATACTTTTACAATTCTCTATCTCAAGAGTGCACACATTTCTGTGGAGTGATGGGTCCTTGTCCTTCACCAGTCTGTTGCCGTTGTCACCACACCAGGAAGAGAGAAGGGAAAAGTCTCAAAGTTGGGTGATTATTAAAGAGCTTATCTCTTCTATGAGAGTTGTCTTCTTTTCTCCAGTCCTCTTGCTCTTTCTGGCTCTTCTACTCCCTAAGATCAGCAATCTTTTTGAGAAAATACAGTTATTCTCTTCTAGAAACTTGTTTTCCTCAACTTTTCTGTTTATTCATTAAATTTGACTCCCTGTGCTAATTTTAGTTTAATTTCATGTTTAATGTTATTTAAAGACAGAAAGGGGCTATGATGCTGTAGACAGGGCCTGGTAACACTTCAAGAAAGTTCTACAGAAATATCATCACATCCTTATGGATTTTTTGACCTAGAAAATAAATAAATCAGATGATGCTGCATGGTCATGCATCCGTGTATGGGAGGGAAATAGTGGTCAGCATTCACGGGGAGGGGTTGGAAACTGGAATAGTCTGAGCCAATGGGATTAGACTGATGCCAGAGAAAGACAGTCAGGTGTAGGTTATGGAAAGAAGCTAAAGCAAGTGGCTGGAAGGTGGCATCTTATGAACTCAGAGCCAGATGCCTCCAGTTGTCTTGGCACTATTCTCAGGAGTGGTATGATCTCCCCAAACACAGTAAGATAGAGCATGATATTTGGGAGTCTAAAATAAAGGCAAAGTATGGTGATTTTGATGATGATAATGATGATGATGATGATGATGATGATGATGATGATGATGGTAATGTTTACTGTCTGTTCATAATACAACTGGATTATCTATAGGCAACAAGGCATGTAGGTACCTTTAGAGAAATGTGGAAGTCCAGTCAATCAGACTCTTATTAAGAAACAAGATTCTAGTTTCTGGAGAGGAAAAAGATGAGAAGGTAAGGATTTTGGCAAAAGCAATTCAGGACCAGTCATAGAAGAACCCTGTTATTATGCATTTACTATGTGTCTATTGAGTGTACAATATATTCTGCATTCTAGACAAGGCATTAGGGACTCAATAATTTACAAAACGGCACTTCCTGGAACTAGTGCCTATGTATTAATAGCATTTCTTGAAAAATAATTCCATGAGCAAATGTTTATCATCACTATCATTTTCTACAGTTGAGGACTTTTATACTGCTAATGTGCTTTTTCAAAAGGTATACAGCAGGTTGCATTTTCTACACACAGCCTGTTTAACGGTGCATCCTTTAGAAAATGCTGGAGTCATGAATAAATACTATCCTTGCCTTGTCTATTGACAGCTAATAGTGGGAAAAGTGATCAATACAGATAAATAGAAAACTAGAGTAACAAAAGTGGAAGGTAAAAAGAAAAAAAAAAGGATAAAAGGAAAACAGAAACTGCTGATGGTTCTCCATTTGCTCCCTTGGCTTCATCATTTACCTTTGTATTTTTACTCTGTGTCCCAGGGACGTAATGGCTGTGGGCAGCATTATTCGGGCTTCTTTGCCCTCTAGTTTCCAGTTGGGGACAGTCAATAAAAATCCAAGAAGGACACCAGAGGACATAAAGATAGAGAGATTAGGATGTTATTTCTGCCTCTATGTACCCTGCCTCTACCTTTAGCAGGAGGATTTTGGCAGCAGCTGCTTTCTTTTGCTGAGGGCGATGGATCATGTCAAACAGCGTCTCACACAGGCCTGCAGCTCTCAGTTGGTTCAGGAACACAGATCTCTATCCATTCAGGCCCAGGGTGGTAACAACTTCCATTTGCTGTTAGTTCCTGTGTGCTTCACCATCTGCTGTTCATCCCTTAGCCTACACACACCTCTGTATAAAGCATCCTAATTAATTATCTTTAATTAACTTTTGAATGTGTCATTTATATTGTACCAGAACTCTCAGTCACAAAGGAATGAATAGTTGTTGAATATGCATTATGTCCCAAACATTTTAATACACATTACTTATTTCGTTATCACAAACACCTTCCAGGGTATGAATCATCAGTCTTATTTTATAGAATAAGAGAGAGAGCGAGAGCGAGAGCGAGAGCGAGAGCGAGAGCGAGAGAGAGAGAGAGAGAGAGAGAGAGAGAGAATTAAAACCCCAAAATGTTAAGTAACTTGTTCAAAGTCACACCTCTAAAATTAGTCGACCTGAGACTTGAGCTCAGCTACCCAAAATCCATACACATTTTATCATACTATATAATTAAAAGAAAAGGACCAATTATTGGAAACAGAACAAAAGATCAGACCATCCTAGCGACAAGTTTTGCTTAACACTGAGCTGACTAAATAATGAAGTGATTTGGTGACAAAACTGCAGTAGGAAATTGAACTGAGTGTGAAAAGAAGGGCACAACAAAGGCAAGGGACGGGGCAGCCTCTTCCAGAGATGAATGTATTTTTTGTTAACTTTATCATAAAGGTTGTAAAGACACAGTTACAGCCAGGGTGAACAGTGTTATAAAGTCACACATCCTGCCACAATGAAGGGGCCTGGAATCTCCTAAAACTGTGTGTATCTGGGGAGTCCCTTAACTGCTCATAATTCCTGTACTCTTTAAAAAGTAAGGGTAGGCAAACAGTGTGACTATAATTAATGATACTGTATTGTGTACTTGATGTTTGCCAAGATGGTAGATCCCAAGTGTTCACCACCAAAGGAAAAAAAAAGATAACTATGTGAGATGATGAATATGTTAATTAGCTCGATTGTGGTTTATTTTGCAATGTATATGTATATCAAAATATCTAATTGTACACCTTAAATACATACAATTTGTATTTGTCAATTATACCTTAATAAAGCTGGGGAAATAATAAGATTAGGAATAACAACAATTCCTTCTCTATGGTTCTCAATACACTAGGGTCTCAGATAAAGCATAGCTTTTTTACTTTAACTTTAGGGAAACATTAGTGGCCTTAGGTTTCAGTATATGACATCGCTATCCATATTTATAATAGAACCTCAAACCCCACATAAATGTGATAAAACCACACAGCTACTAAAAATATTTCCTTTATTTTTAAATATATATCTTAGTATATAAAATCCCTTAGTGCTCTAACCCTCTGTAAAATCCTAGGGAATCCAAGAAACTCAAGTATGGCAGGTGCACAGATTTTCTAACACTAGACCCCATATTCTTTTCATGATATTTTACTGGTCATTGTTCCACCTGTGGAGAATAATAAGTTTGGCCTCCAAAATTAACATCTGAAAAGAAAATACAGAATTTATTAGACAAATGGAATTCATCAACAAAGCACAAAAATATCATGTGACATTTGCAAGAATTCCAAAATTGCAAGAATTTCCAAAGCCAGCAGTGTATTTCCTTGCAGATGATTCCACCATATGGGTTTCCAAAAGGACTGACCAGTTTCTGAAAGGGCTGCAGCAAGGCATGGAAAGGAAATATAGACTTTATGACAATGGCCAATACACAAAAACAAATGTAGCCCAAAACTACTTATTTCTATAAATTCGAGAGGATGAAGATGAAGATTTCATCAATCTAAATAATGTCTTCTGCTAATTCTCACATGATTTATTTGTTTTAAGTACGCTATTTTCCCCTTGATTTTGCTGAAATATTTTTACCGACAAGAATGGATCCCATACTGGTGATAAAGTAATTCTTCACACAAAAGGAAGTTTTTGAGTCACCTTCTAGAAGGAACAGAGACTGTTGCCCTTTCTGAAAAGGAATGGCGGCAGCGAGGTGGTCTTCTTGAGTTCTCCTCCGGAACTTACCACAAATTGAACATCTATAACCCATCAAAGGACTTTCTGCTTATCACACAGAACAGCTAAGAGGCTTGTAAGAGGATTACTTGAAGGTGGGCAAACCGGGCGAGCAGGGGAAGAGGGAAGGGAGTGGTGTGGAGACGGGGCCTGCATCTGCGGCTGCGGAGATGCAAGGGTTTCCAGGACATAACAGAGACCACAAGAGCCAGGAGGTGGGCTCTTTCCCTGCGTCCCACAGCTGATCTCTACTGCGTAGAGAGCAGTGTATCCTGTATTTGGCACAATAACATCAGCAGAGATATCTATCTGGGCCCTAGGTCACACAAAAAAGCAAAAGCCATACCTGGGTGCCTTCCCCACTCTTGCACAGCAGTCCTACCCCCACCCTTTCAGAATTTCAAGCTGGTCCCTGAACTGAAGAGTAGTGTCAGATTACAGAGGAGCTGTAGTGCTCAGGACATGGGAAAAGCCACTTTGCAACTGTGACCTACGAAAGAGGCTAGGAAGAGTGTGACACTGCTGGGCTGGGAGACAGCAGACACCTCCCTACCCAGTCCCACCTTTTCTGGGCTGCTGCTGTGGCAGAACAATTAAGGCTGCAGAGATGCATGCAGCTATTAACAGCCGGGGGCAGAGGCAGCTCTGGGCTTTCAACGGCTCAGAAATCACAAGTCCTCCACACCCCCGGATGGAAGAAGTACCCTAAGACTCAAGAGAACTGTGTGCAGGGAAGAAGCCCACCTCCCAGTGGCTGGCTGTGGTGCTCTCAGCACACATACGTGTAGGTGAGAGCAGAAACTGCACTGACTTTGTAAAACTACCAACCACACTGCACAGCCCCACTCATCTAGAACTGCGTGACCAGGGACACTCTGGGTGCCAGGTGACCGACTCTGCAACCGCAAGACGTAGAGGACTCTTTGTACAACAGAGGACAACCTGGAGATTGTTTGATGGGCTTAAGCCAAGACTGGTGATGCTTTATTTTTTTTTAATTACTATCATTTTTAATATATATATATATATATATATATATATATATATATATATATATATATATATACACATTTTCCCCTTTTTCTCTCTCGTCTTTTCTTTTTTTCTCTTCCCTGCCCTACTTTTCCTCCTTCTTTCCATTTTTCTGTATTTTTTTTTTGTGTGTGAGTATTTTTGATATTTTTTCCTGTGTTGAGTGTGGGTTATCAGTTGTTTTTACATATGAGGGTATTTGGTTTTTTGTTGTTGTTGTGGTGGTGGTGCTTGTTGATTTGTCTTGTTCTGAAATTGCCCTATACCAGGGCCCTACAACACACCCAGAGGCCAACTCCAGACCAAACCAGAGTAGTACTAGTTTGACCTACAATGACACACTTAGAGGGATTTCTCTACAGTCACAAGAGCTCATAGGACCAAACCTCATCTGGGTGGTCAACCCTCACGCAGTAGCTCATCCACTGTGGGCATAGCCAATTCTCACAACTAGACAGCCTAGGAGTCAATCCCACCTCCTGACAAGCTAAAGCAATTAAAGCTCAACTTTAACAGGAGAATACACACAACACAAGGGTCACCTTTGGAGCACACGCACAGGAGAATAGAGAAGTAGTGCAAGTCAAATATAAAGGACACATACTACATAAGCTTCCCAAGCAAAGACTGAGAACCTTAGGGGTTCTACCTAATACATTGAAGCAAACACAGAGAGTCAGCCAGAATGGGGAAACAAATAAAAATGTCCCAAATAAAAGAACAGAAGAAACCTCCAGAATTGGAACCAAATGAAATAGTTACCAACCTATCACAGACAGAGTTCAGAACACTGATGATAAGAATGTTTAAGGAGCTTAGTGACGACATAAAGAAGGATGGAGAAATCATAATGAACAACCAGTTAGAACTAAAGAATACAACAACTGAAATAAAGAACACACTTGAAGGAGTTACCAGCAGGTTAGATGAAGCAGAGGATCGAGTCAGCGACTTAGAAGACAAGTTAGGATAGATCACCCAAACAGAACAGCAAAAAGAAAGAAGAATAAAAAACAGTGAAAATGGTTTAAGAGACCTCTGGGATAACATCAAGTGCAACAACATGTACATCATAGGAATACCAGAAGGTGAAGAGAGGGAGCAAGGGATCAAGAACATATTTGAAGTAATAACGACCGAAAACTTCCCTAACCTGGTGAAGTAAACTGACATACAAGCCCAGGAAGTGCAGAGACTTCCAATCAGGATGAACCCAAACAGGCCCATACGAAGACACATTGTTAAAATGGCAAAGGTTAAAGACAAAGAGAATCCTAAAAGCAGCATGAGAAAGACAGTGGGTTATATACAAGGGAACTCCTATCAGACTATCAAATGACTTCTACAGAAACTTTGCAGGCCAGAAGTGTGGCAGGATGTATTCAAAGAGATGAAAAACAAAAGCCTACAACCTAGATTATTTTATCCAGCAAAGCTATCATTTAAAATTGAAGGAGAGATAAAGAGCTTTCCAGAAAAGACTAAGCTAAAGGAATTCATTACTACCAATCCAGCAGTGCAGGAAATGTTAAAAGGGCTTCTGTAAACAGAAGAAAAATGCAAACAATCTAACTATAATTTTAAAAAATGGCAATAACTATGTACCTACCAATAATCACTTTAATGTAAATGGATTAAATGCTCCAATCAAAAGACATAGGGTGGCTGAGTGGATAAGAAAGCAAGACCCTTGCATATGGTGTATACAAGAGACTCACCTCAGATCAAGAGACACACACAGGCTGAAAGTGAAGGGTTGGAGTAAGGTATTTCATGCAAATGGAAATGAGAAAAAAGCTGGAGTTGCAATACTTATATCTGACAAAATAGACTTTAAAATGAAGAATATATTAACAGACAAAGATGGGCACTACATAATAATAAAGATTCGACAAGAAGACATAACCCTAGTAAACATCTATGCTCCTATGCACATAGGAGCTCCTAAATATATAAAACAGATATTGACTGACATAAAGACAGAGATCTCCCATCCAAGTACTAACCAGGCCTGACCCTGCTTAGCTTCCGAGATCAGGCATGTCCAGGGTGGTATGGATGTAGACAAAGACAGAGATCAACAGTAACAATATCATAGTAGGGGAATTCAACACACTTCTGACAACAAGGAAAATAAATATGGAAACAGCAGTCTTAAATGACACATTAGACCGGTTGGACTTAATCGATATTTTCAGAGCATTTCACCCCAAAGCTGCAGAATACATGTTCTTCTCAAGTGCACATGGAACATTTTCCAAGGTAGACCATGTTAGGCCACAAAATAAGTCGATAAGTTTAAAAAAATTGAAAATTGAAAAATCATATCAATTGTCTTCTCTGACCACAGTGCTATGAAATTAGAAATCAACTACAGGAAGAAACACAAATACATGGAGGCTGAGTAACATGTTACTAAATAATTAATGGGTCAACAATGAAATCAAGGAAGAAATCAAAAGATATCTTGAGATAAACAAAAATGAAAACACAATGACCCAAAATCTATGTGATGCAGCAAAAGCAGTCCTAAGAGGGAAATTCATAGCAATGCAGGCATACCTGAAAAAAACAAGAAAATCACAAATCAACAGTTTATCCTTACTCTTAAGGGATCTGGAAAAAGAACAGCAAAATAAGCCCAAAGGGAGTACAAGGAAGGAGATATAAAGATCAGAGAAGAAATAAATGAAATAGAGACCAAAAAAAAACAATACAAAAGAACAGTGAATCGAAGAACTGGTTTTTCAAGAAGATAAACAAAATTGACAAACCTTTAGCCAGACTCATCAAAAAAAAGGGAGAGAGGACCCAAATTTATAAAATCAGAAATGAAAGAGGAGAAGTGACAACAGACACCACAGAAATAAAACAATAAAAAAAATAATAAAAATTAAGAGATTACTATGAGCAGCTATATGCCAACAAATTTGACAATCTGGAAGAACTTGGCAAATTTCTAGAAGCATACAACCTTCCAAGGCTAATTCAAGAAGAAACGGAAAACCTGAATAGACTGATACTACCAGGGAAATTGACTCAGAAATCAACAAGCTCCCAACTGAAAAAAGCCCGTACCAGATGGCTTTCCAGGTGAATTTTACAAAACATTCAAAAAGGAATTATAACCTATTCTCCTCAAACTATTCCAAAAAATCCAGAAGGAGGGAAGGCCCCCAAACACTTTTTACAAAGCCACTATCACCCTGATCCCCAAATCAGACAAAGACATTACAAAAAAATAAAACTACAGGCTGATATCCCTAATGAACATAGATGCAAAAATCCTCAACAAAATATTAACAAGCAGAATTCAACAATACATTAAAAAGATCATACACCATGATCAGGTGGGATTCATTCCTGGTATGCAAGGTTGGTTCAACATCCACAAATCAATTAATGTGATACACCACATACACAAAATGAGAAATAAAAATCATATGATCATATCAATAGATGCAGAAAAAGCATTTGACAAAATTCAGCAGCTACTTATGATAAAAACTCTTAAGAAAGTGGAATAGAGGGACCATATCTCAGCATAATAAAGGCCCACAGCTAACATCATACTCAATGGGGAAAAGATAAAATAATTTCCCTTAAGATCAGGAACAATCAAGGTTGCCCACTTTCTTCACTTGTATTCAACATAGTTCTGGAAGTTCTAGCAACAGCAATCAGACAAGAAAAAGAAATAAAAGACATCCAAATTGGTAAGGAGGAAGTAAAATTGTCATTATATGCAGATGACATGATGCTATACATAGGTAATCCTAAAGATTCCACCAAAAAACTATTAGAACTCATAAATCAATTTAGTAAAGTAGCAGGATATAAAATTAATATTCAGAAATCAGTTGCATTTGTATATACCAATAGTAAAATATCAGAAAGAGAAATTAAGAAAACAGTCCCATTTACAATTTCTTCAAAGACTACAAAATACCTAGGAATGAATTTAACCAAATAAGTAAAAGACCTGTACTCAGAAAATTATAAGACACTGAAGAGAGAAATTAAAGAAGATACAAATAGATGGAAACACATACCATGCTCACAGATAGGAAGAATTAATATCTTTAAAATGTCCATACTGCCTAAGGCAATATACAGATTCAACGCAATTCCTATCAAATTACCAAGGACATTTTTCACAGAAATAGAACATATAATCCTAAAATTTATATGGAACCATAAAAGATCCCGATAGCCTTGGCAACTTTGAGAAATAAGTGGGAGGTATCACAATACCCGACATCAAATTATACTACAAGTTTACAGTAATCAAAACAACAGGGTACTGGCATAAAAACAGACACATAGATCAATGGAACAGAATAGAGAGCCTAGAAATAAATTCATACTTATATGGTCATTTAATCTACAACAATGGAAGCAAGAATTTATGATGGGGTAAAGACATGTAATCAATAAATGGTGCTGGGAAAGCTGGACAGACACATGCAAAAAAATGAAGCTGGACCACCTCCTGACACCATACAAGAATAAATTAAAATGGATTAAAAACTTAAATGTAAGATCTGAAACCATAAAACTAGAAGAAAATATAGGAAGAAAGTTTACAGACATTACCTCGAGTAACATTCTTACTGATGTAGCCCCTAGGGCAAGGGAAGTAATAGAAAACATAAACATATGGGATTACGTCAAACTAAAAAGTTTTTTTCACAGCACAGGAAACCATTAATAAAATAAAAAGGGATCCTACTGAATGGGAGAAGATATTTGTCAATGATATATCTGATAAGGGATTAATATCCAAAATTTATAAAAACTCATTCAACTCAACTCCAAAAAAAACAAACATCCCAATTTAAAAGTGGGCAGAAGACATGAAGAGACATTTTTCTAAAGAGGACATACAGAGGGCAAATGGATATATGAAAAAATTCTCAACCTCACTAATCATTAGAGAAATGCAAATAAAAACCACAATGAAATACCACCTCACCACAGTCAAAAAGGGTATCATCAATAAATCAACAAACAACAAGTGCTGGTGAGGATGTGGAGTAAAGGGATCCCTCGTGCATTG
Source organism: Rhinolophus sinicus (assembly GCF_057876585.1). Classification (NCBI taxonomy): domain Eukaryota; kingdom Metazoa; phylum Chordata; class Mammalia; order Chiroptera; family Rhinolophidae; genus Rhinolophus; species Rhinolophus sinicus. The sequence goes on from NC_142503.1 coordinate 141,835,785, forward strand.
CTGGTGGGATTGCAGATTGGTGCAGCCACTATGGAAATCAGTAGGGATGTGCCCCAAAAAACTGGAAATGGAGCTACCTTATAACCCAGCAATTCCACTCCTAGGCATCTATCCAGAGAAATCCAAAACTCTAATTCAAAAAAAATTGCACCCCTATTTTTATTGCAATACTATATACAATAGCCAAGACATGGAAACAACCGAAATGCCTATCGGTAGACAACTGGATTAAGAAACCGTGGTACATTTATACAAGGGAGTATTATGCAGCCATAGAGAAGAATGAAATCTTACCATTTGCAACGATATGGATGGACCTAGAGAACATTATGCGAAGTGAAATAAGTCAGATGGAGAAAGACAAATACCATATGATTTCACTTATATGTGGAATCTAAAGAATAGACTAAATGAATGAACTAATCAGAAACAATCTCAGAGATACAGAGGAAAAAGTGAGGGTTGCTAGATGGGAGGGAGGTGTGATGAGGGAGAAGGCGAGGAAATTAGAAAGCACAATCGTAACCACAAGATTGCCACGAGGATATGAAAGTCAGTTTTGGGAACATAATCAGTAAGGTTGTAAAGACTTTGTAGGGCATCCAATGGACACTTGTCTTATTACGGAGACCACTTCAGGAGGGATGGTGTAGATGCCTAGTCACTGCACTGTACACCTGAAGCTGAAGCTGAATAATAATAAATGCCAACTATTATATATATATATATATATATATATATATATATATATATATATATAGTCACAAGAAGCGGAGTACAGCATTAGTAATAGAGACAGTGGTAATGTAACGGCTGTATGCAATGTCAGAGGGATAGTAGATTGGGGGAGGGGGCTTATCACTTTTTGAGGGGTATAAATGATAAATGTCTAACTATTACATTGTTTTGTACACCTGAAACTAATGAAAAAAAAAAGGGAAGTTTTGCCTGCAGGGCCAATATCATATGGATGAAAGATTTTTGATTAAAATACATACAGTGAGAAGTGTAGCTGTGATGTTTTTGTGTGTTATCTGGATTTTGTAATGAAACACAGCAGGGAGAATGTGAACTTTAGGGTAAAGAAATGCAATATTCCTGAAATCTGTGTAGGCTTTTTCTAACTCTTGGTATTATGATTAATTTTCTCTGGGAGGCAGCCAGCACTGACATTATACTGCTGTTCAGAGATGTTCTTTTGATGGAGAATATCTGGTGATGCCAACCTGAATGGCTGCACAAATGATGATGGCTATGGCCTTTTCAAACGGCTTGTTTGATGAATCAAGAGAAATTTTAGAGCTACAAATAAGTGGTCCCGGAGTAGTGTGTGTGTGTGTGTGTGTGTGTGTGTGTGTGTGTGTGTGTGTGTGTGTGTGTTATTTTTCCAAGTTTTGAGCTGATGTAAATTTTGGAGGCCAAACTTATTATTCTCCACAGGTGGGACATTGACCAGTAAAATAACATGGAAAGAATATGAGCTCTACTGTCAGAAAATCTCATTTGAAGCAAAAGTCTGCTGCTTTCTGGCAGTGGGTTTGGGGTAAGTCACTCTACCTCTTTGAGAAACAATACCCTTATTTGCGTGATGAAAATAATAATCACAACTGTTTCACAGATAGCCATGAGAATCAATTAAAATGATATATGTGAAAGTGATTGTAGATATCTTTTCTTGGAGTCACGTGGTCTACAGAATCTTATCACCTTTCACTTAGAAATAACTAAATGACATGGATAAAGTATTTTAAATCCCCCCTTTAAAAATATAGTAAAGGGCTGGCAATTATAAATGGAATATCAGAAGTAAAAAAATCAGCAAAACACAAACCTAGAGGGATTAGCAAGAGACTAATTTTAGTTCCATCCTGAAGACACTTACCAAATCTGAATGAAGTTAATATTGAGCTTTCATGGCTTCACAGAAGACATAAGACAAAGCCCAAGACCAGCTTCAGGTAGGAAATCTAATAGGAGATCCCCCTACTTTAGCATTAGGCTAGAACTTCCAAACAATATATCTTGGTATAAGGGAATCTAGAAATTAACCTGCCTTTCTTCCCAGGAATCTATTTGAAAATCTCCTTTATAAAACAATAATTTGGGGAGTAAGGGGAAAAAAAGTTTCTTATGGAAACATACAACTGTAAGTACATACTGAAATAGATTTGTCTGCCAAATTTACACTTCTTGGCTGATTTAAAATATGAGGATTTTTATCTAAAAAATCCCTGGAGCAGTAAGTAACACTCCAGATGTGTGGCAGAAGTAAATGTGAGTCATTTATAGAGAAACCAACCTTCAGCCTAGGTCTTACTTAAAAGAAGATAAGCTTATAGTAAAACAAAACAAAAACAAAAATTAAATGGGTAGACTGGGGCTGGAGGGCTCCATGATCAAAATCCAACAGTTACAAAAGACCTGAGAAGACCCACAAAAATTCAGTTATTGAAATTATTACACAGAATATAAAATAAGCATACTGAATATGTCTAAAGCAAAAGAGACTAAACGTAACTGAAGAGAGACTTCTGTTTCTGACTATGATGGAGTAACTTGTGTTAAACGAATCTTCCTGTCAAAAGCAACCATGAAAGTTGAACAATATACAGAGAACAGCTATTTGCAAGCACAGTAGACCAAAGAAGGTGCCAAGATTTGAGGGAATAAGATCCTGGAGAGTCAGGGATTGCTCTGAGGTCAGTGCTATACTTGCTTCTACTTTTCTCTTTTCAACATATTCAGTACATGACCTGTTTCACGGGAGCCAGACAGAAAGCAGTGGCCTAAAGCTTGGGACAGTTATACTGGGTTGAGGAGGCAAAAACTGATCCTTAAGCTAGAGCTTGAAAATCAGGATCCCAGAAGAACAGGAACCACAGAAAAAGGAGTTCCATTTACATATGCAGTTTCCCCTTTAGACCTTAACGGACTCCCATACTGAGCATGCACAACGCAACACAGGGAAACAAGTAGTTCATTCTTGTCTTCATTTGATAAAATATTTTATCATGAATGGGTATAGATCTATTTTTTTCTGTATGTCTGTAGAAAATTGAACGTTTTTATTTTTTCTTTTCAAATCTCTTAAGACAGTGCTTTATGTTGTTTTATTTTTCAAGTGTTAAAATAATCTTTAGTCCTGGGATACACCATACTTGATCATATATTATTGTTTTCATATATTACTAGATTTGCTATGCTTTTATTTTGTTAAAGATTTTTTTCCATGATATGTTGATTTTCATTACTTATAGTGTCTGTGTCTGGTTTGGGTGTCACTGCTGGCCTCATACAAATGTCAGAAAGATTCCCTGCTATTTTCTTTTCTGTAAGAACTTGTGTAGAATTGGTATTATTTATTCGTTGAATGTTTGGTAGAGTTCACCAGTAAAATGTTCCTTGTGGAAACACTTTTAACCACATATTTATTGTCTCTAATAGATACAGGGCTATCCAGAATATCTATTTGCTTGAGTGAACTTTGGTAGGTTGTGTCTTTCATGGAATTACTCCATTTTGTTTAAGTTGTCAAATTTATGGTCATAATGTTTTCATAGTATTCTATTATTATCCTTTTGATTTGTAGGATCTTTAGTGATGTTCTGCTTTCATTTTTTTAATAACTATATTTTAGAGCCGTTTTTGGTTCACAGCAAAACTGAGAGGTAGATGCAGAGATTTCTCATATCTTCCTGGCCCCACATAAGCACAGCCTGCCCCATTATCAACATCCCTGACCAGAGTGATACATTTGTTAAAATTGATGAACCTATATTGACACATCATCACTACCTGGAGTCCATAGTTTAAATTAGGGTTCATTCTTTGTATTGTATATGTTACCGGTTTGGACAAATGTCATGGCATGTATTCACCATTACAGTATCATACAGAATAGTTTCACTATCCTAAAAAGCTTCTGTATGCTCATTCCTAGTTATCTCTCTCTCTCCCCTAGCCCCTGGCAACCACTGATCTTTTTACTGTCTCCATAATTTTGCCTTTTAGAGAATGTCATGTAGTTGGAATCATGTGATATGTAACATTTTAAGGTTGGCTCCTTTTACTTAGTAATATGAATTTAATTCCCTCATGTCTTTTCCTGGCTTGATAGCTCATTTCTTATAGTGCTGAACAATAGTCCATTTTCTGGAGGTAACACAGTTTATTTATCTGTTCATCAACTGAATGATGTCTTCGTTACTTCCAAGTTTTGGAAATTAGGAATAAAGCTACTATAAACATCTGTGTGTAGTTTTTTGTGGGGACATGTGTTTTCAAATCCTTTGGGTAAATACTAAGGACTGCAATTGGTTGATCATTTGTTAAGAATATGTTTAGTTTTGTAAGAAGCCACCAAACTGTCTTTCAAAATGACCGTACCAATTTGCATTCTCACCAGCAATGAATGAGAGTTCCTATGACTCCACATCCTCACCAGCATTTGGTGTCGTCAGTGCTCTGGATTTTGGTCATTCTAATAGGTGTGCAGTGATATCTCATTTTAATTTGCATTTCCCTCTAAATTATAATGTGGCACATCTTTTGATATGTTTATTTTGATATGTTTATTTGCCATCTTTGGTTAGGTGTGTGTTAAGGTGTTTGACCTATTTTTAATTGGGTTGTTCATTTTCTTATTGTTGCATTTTAAGAGTTGTTTGCAAATGCTGGATAATATTCTTTTATCAGATATTTCCTTTGTAAATATATTTTCTCCTAGTCTGTGGCTTGCCTTTGCATTCTCTAGACAGTATCTTTCACAGAGCAGAAACTCTTAATTTTAATAAAGTCAAGTTTATCAATTCTTTCTTTCATGGACTGTGCCTTTGGTGTTATATCTAAAAACTCATTGCCAAACCCTACGTAACCTGATGGTGGGAAAGTCTTTTGTCCCTCCCCCAGAGACAGACATGTTTTGCTTCTATCCTATTTCAGAAATGACAGATCTTTGTGATAGTCTTCCAGTGGCAGCCAGTGACCGCCTATTGACCTTCATCACTAAGGGGTACACTCGCTGGACCTAGTCCCCAATCTTTTTCATGCATACCCTGTTAAGACTCACAGAAAAGAATTTACAGGAAACCACCCTTATGTCTGAGGTTCCCAGGGATGATAAACTGTTATGCATGGCAATGCTCAACTTTTAAGAGTTAAATAATATGTCAGATTGTTTTTTTGCAACTTTGCTTTTAAAGATTTTAATTCTGCCTCCCATGTCCTGCCAAAGGCAAAAGAGAATATGTATCTTGTATCTTTTCAAAGGGGCTCATCACCGTTTGAAATTCATTTACCTTGTTAGGTTCTCCAGTGGGCTCAGACAATGTCATAATTTAGTTCATTATACAACTTCTCCTGGTTGTTGGGGTGGAGGCAACATTTTATTTTGGCTTTCCATATCCTAAACAGAAGGTGAACTCATCAGTGTGTTTCATATCGCTTTGGTAAATGACTTATCTTTCAGGCCCTTCCTGCCAATGACTATTTGCCCTAATATTTCTCAATTACCTGATATATATCCGTAGTTAATGCATGCCTTTCCGCTGGTATGCCATTCTAGTTGACTATTGGTGAAGATTTAACACAACTAGACTACTACCTTGTGCCAGAGGCCCGCTTTGCTCTCCCTACCACAAGTTATGCATTCCTCATTGCTAACCAAAGAGTAGGTAATCCAGCTCCAAAATCTTATCCTACCTTCTGCTTTTGCAGAGGGTTCTTTACATAAATTATTACAGGTTGGGTTCTCTGGTAAACATGCAGGTGGTTTATTTGGAGGCCCTTTGGGATCAATACTGAGAAAGTAAAGGGAAAGAAGCAGGACTGGGTACAGGGAGAATATGAGCTATGATATAGTCTCTCCAGAAGCCTCAGCTGACTTGGTATGTGAGGGGTGGTGGGTCTGAAGATATGACATTTCAGAGCTCTCCAAACACATTATGTAGGTGGTTGGATGTGGGTCTCCTTGGGAAAGTGGTGAATCTCCTCAACTAAGGCAATCTCCTAAAAGAAGTCGCGATCAGGGGTGCTTGCTGACAGCAATCACAGTAGCTGTGGTTAATATACCCTGCATTTCTAAAGGAGAATCTTAGAGGCACATCAACTTTGAGAAATGAAAAAGAAACCACACCAAGGCATTCATAGTCAAACTGTTAAAAATTAAAGACAATGAGAATCTTTAAATCATCAAGAGAAAAAAGGACATCAAATTAGCAACAGTAAGATATACAGCTAGTTTTTGGTGATATAAACCAGAAGTTAATAAAATATTACTTTTAAAACAAAAGAGGAAAAATAATTGATAACCAGGAATGATGTTCCCATGGAAAACATTCTTTAAATACGAAGGCAAGATAAGGATATTAAAAAAATTAAAAATAAAACAATAAAAAAAAAAAACTGAGAGTTTTTGTTTTTTGTTTTGTTTTGACAGCAGAATAGCACTAAAAGCAATATAAAGATGGCTGACCTAGACATTTCCAGAACTATTGGATAGAGACTCTCAATTGAAGTTGATACCTGGAGCCCTACTGCATTTGCATGCTGTTCCTTGCCCCTTCATTATATATAGTGGGATCTATAACAATCAGGGAAGAAATGGAATTCTGGCTACATCTAGTTTACAGTGGGTTCACTGTGTTTGCAGACCCACCCAGTGGTTATTGCCCAGTCTCCAAGTGTATAATGGGGGTTAGTACACTTGGAACTTGGAATAATCCCTACAAGGGTTCTTGGTTTATGAGATAAAAACTATCACAGTGGGGAAGACCAAGTGCAAACTTCAGAATCTGGCCCCCTTCCCAGCCAAAAGAGTAAATCAAAACCAACACTGCATTCTGGGATAGAGATGAAGTGGTGGCAGGGATTAGTGCCACCATTAAAGACTTAACTGTTCTGTGGGCAGCGGTCCCTAGCATATTCATTTAATCCACAAGTCTGGACAGTGCAGAAACCGGGTGGATTCTGGACAACGACTTTGGAATACTGAAAGTACAAACAGGTAGGAGCTCGATAGCAGCTGCTATGCTGGAAGTGAGAGCAGGTTAATAAGGACTCAGGTGTATGAAATGCACCCACTGACGTGGCAAATGCATTTTAAGATTAGAAAATGGATCAGAAACAGTTTGCACTCATGTGGAATGAACATTGCTAGTTGTGCCTGCCTTTGTCATAATGATGTCTAAAGAGATTTTGACTGCAATAATATTGTCAGAACTGTTTCTTGTTATTTTATTGTCTAAGGAGATACGAACTGCACTTCCCATATAATACCACTTTGACTCATTCCATCAATGGCATTAAGCTGATGGACAGGACAAGCAAGGGTTATCTTGCACACTAGAAGCCTTGGTAAGACACATACTCTTTAGAGGCTGGAAGGTAAACTATGAAGTTTTAGGGATCTATGGATTCAGTAAAATTTATAGAATTCCAGTAGTAAGCAGTGCGCTAGTACATTTCTTACAAAATGAAAGATAAGATGCTCTTCTTAGCATCCCCTACCACAAAGAAGGAAGCACAGTGCTGGGTAGACTGCTGAGTTCTGCAGGTAACACATTCTCCATCTAGGAGTACTGTTCTAGACCATAACCTGGGTGACTTGGAGGCTGCTGGTATTCAGTGGGATCCAGAGCAATAAAGGACTCTAGCGAGTCAAGGCCATGGTCCAATCAGCTCTGTCCCTTGGGGTCTTACCCTTCAACCAATTCAATGTGGCTACAGGTGTCAGTGCACTGTTAGATGGAATTCATGTCATTGAGATTGAACATGGGCTTGGCTACAGGGAATGATTAAGCCACACGTATATGAGCAGGTAGCCTAAACCCTCATGTCACCCACTACATTTGTGCAAGTGTCCCTTCCTGACTCTCATTTGTAGTCATCTGGAGATGCAGCCTCCTCTATTAGGAGAGCCTGGTGAGAGTTTTAACAAACTGGCCAACCACTTGGTGTTGAAACTCTGTATGCCTCGTCTACCACCAATCATGAGGTTCTCCTTGCCATTTGGGCAGTAAGTGGACCTGGGTTCGAAACCCCATCTTATATTTTACTTTCTTGGGTCACTACTGCTATCCATTATTGCAGATTGAGGACTCTGGAATTATAAACTGAGGTATATTAATAATTTAAAATTAATAAGGCATTAGATATTTATTAAGAATCAACACCCACAGAGAGAGGAAGCAGGTTTGGGCAGAGGGAAAAGTCAAGCTTAGGTACAGGTTGGAAAAGAGGCAACCTGACCATGGCTCTGGATCATATATTGCCTGTTAAAGTTGTCCCAGATTGGCCCAAAATATCCAAGCCTTTATATTCTCGCCTATTATTGAGTATGAGTTACTCAAAGGAAGTGTGTGCCCTTGGACAAGGAAGTGATCTACAACCGAGGCAAACCCTAAAGGAATTCAAAGCTGGAGGCTTTTCCCTGAAAACTCAGGTGGTAAGTTCTGTCCTAAAGGGGGATCTGGACAGAACATTTTCATGTCAACCTCAGCAAATACTATTAATAAAAGGTAAGATTAAATGGGTGAGAGGGAATTCCAGCATCAAGGACACAGACGACAGATTGGACAATTTACATTGAGATAGAAATGAATTTCTTCTAAAGACCTTGTGTAATTTGCCTCAAATGATCTTTTCCTTCTACTCCAAATTTGATTGTGTCATCACAAACAGTGATAAGTAGGATAAGAGAAACAAGGCTTTCCCTGGCTGAGCTTGGCCAACACTTTGGCTTTAACTTCCCATCACCCTCCCAGATATGTTGGCACTGACCCCTCACTTAAAATAACAGTTTAAATACAAAAACAGACTTCTACAATGGAATGGAGATTCTTTTATTTCATTATTCACCAAATACTTATTGAACTAGGTTTTGAGAAATGAATATAACTAGGGAAGGCTAATAGCCTCTAGACTTAATAAGTCTTTTGTGTACATTACTTAGTATTTCATGGAACTAGTCACCCACATTTCTCACCAGTTTCTTCCTAAGTGTATTACTGTTTTTCCCCCATGGGACCATATTTTTAATTACATAATGGAAGTCAGAAGAAAATAGAATTTACATGACAAACATTTCTATTCAGTCACCTTTGCTATAATATATGTCAACGGATTTATTGCTGATAAAACAATTTTCTGTTCAATCAACAAATTGAGTATGTGACCTGGTTTATATACTGTGTGGCACACGACATAAAAGATGAATAAGCTATAACCTCTGTTTTTAAAAGAACCTCCATTCTATTAGGAGAGATGAGAGATGGGCAGAAACAGAATATAACAGTATTACATGCCAGATAACAAAAAAAGTAATGTAAGAATATGAGAAGAAAGTAATCTTACTTATGCTAAGCATGAGATCTCTGGAAAGGATAAAAAGTAGAACACTGGAAGCAGACAGAACAGCATTGTAATCAAAACACAAAAGAAAAACAAAAGGCAAAACATTTTAGGGAAATTGTTAGTAGTCCAGGTGGGCTGGTTGGCAGGAGCATAGGTTACTTGTGGAAGAATGAATAAATAAAAACTTGGCAAGGTAGTCTGAATCTTGTGAAGGTTCTGAATGCTGACCAAAGGATTTAGAACTTCATTAATCCGACAACAGGAATCTCCCAGGGTTATTAAGAAGATGGATGCTGTATAGCTTCAGAACTTAGGCTTTTAGAATATTAATTTGATTTGCTTGGAGCAATTTGGATTGAAGAGTTTAGAAGTTTGAGAACTAATTAAAATAATATTTAAATAGTTCATCTAAGAAGCAATAAGGGCCTAAATTAAGTATTTTTATACAACATTGCAACAATTTATCTACTATTCTATTACAGCTTACTTAAATTTTGATTCTAAACTTTGAATACTGTGTTAACATATGGCTTGTTTTTCAAGAAATATTCTTTCAGTAAGTGAACAAATAAATGAGTCCATGATAAGTAGGAAAGACTATGCAAATAACAGTGTGAAATCAATGGAATCTTTTGAATCATTTGATGTGAGGACCGAAACAGAGAGATTTCAAAGAATTTGAACCTGAATGTCGAAGAATAGTGGTAACAATTACAGAGAATAAAAAAAGAAAGAAAGTCAGCTCAGGAGGAACAGCAGGTTTTAGGGACAATACAGAGAGTTTAGGGCAAGATGAGGGACATCCTCACTTGAGCCAAGAGGAAGCGCTGCTTCTGACCACATTCTCACAAAATGGCACAGAGCAGGCTTGCAGTGTCCTCTTCCTCACAGAACATAGCATTGTTCCAAGACAGTGAAGACATTCTTCACTGCACTTACTGTATTCTGACTTTAGGTGTCTGCTGTTTTGAGATGCTCTGGGGAAATAGCATCTAGTGATGGGCAGTGTTTCCTCAGAGGAATAGCCGGAGCATATGTGTCTAAGCCCTGGAGGATATTTCAGGATTTGGCAAAAAGAGATAAATACCCAGCTACCAGTGGGACTCCCAGTAGCAGCTTGTGGGAAGCAACAACCTCCAGAAGCTGTAGGTGTGTCCCTTGTTGTACACAGGTGAGACTCATTCTGGCCATGCCCACAAGCTCTTGAGGTGGATAGGGAGTGCTTTGCAGGGGCTTGAGGATTGACAGGAATGCAGGTGCATACTTGATCGCCCAGAATTAATGGGCATTATTGTTAACATAGGCACATAACAGTCACCCACGGTGGGCACTACAATGAAGTCACACTCCTCTTCTGTAGAAACTGCCCCCTCCCACCCTATTTATTTCCAAGAACCAATTCTATACACATTCATCATGTTTTATTGATGGACTGATAGTTCCGAGCCAAGTTTTAAAGCATTTATGATTAGTTTTGAATTTGGAAAAAATGTGCACATATCCCCAGAAAAGCCAGGCACAGGTTTTCACCCAGAATGAATAATTATGCATAGAACTGATTACTTAAATACACAGTTCATGATTATGAATGAAATTACCTGCATTACACTGAAAATACCCTGCTCTGCATGGATTAAGGAAAGTAAAACTTGATTGCAGATGCTGAAAATTTTAGGTCTTGAGATTTTTCAGTTGCTCTCAAAATATATCACTTACCTCTTGTAACATTTCCCTTATAGAAGTAATTTACAAGTTGAAATTGAAAAATGAAACATTGGTTATACTGGATTTCACAGTGGAATAAAGTTTCAGAAGTTGGACCACAGGAATGTAAGGGGACTGTTTCTCAGTTTTTACATCATCTAGTTCAGACACTTTTCTCAAACTATAGATGCACAGGCCAAGGAGATCTCCATCTACCTTTTTGATCTGGAGGATTCCAGCAGACTCCCAAACCCCTTAAAATTTCTTCTATAAATCTGTATAGATGCTTAAAATCCTACTTTTATTACGTTACTGGTTTAATCTTTTTACTTATTAAAATATACATTCCTGAAGAGAAGAACCCATGAAAGTATAATCCATCAAAGCAACATAGCATGAACCAACTTGTCAGCTCTATTCTGAAGTGACAGCTGGGGACGCACAGGTTTATTTTCCTATGTTGTTTTGGCAATGCTATTTTTCACATATTTTCCCACTAACCAGATTAGACTCTGTGTAGGCAAGAGCCTTGGTTTTGACTTTTATCAGATCATTCCAGGTGGACTGCCTTCCAGTTTTTTGGAAACTCATTTCTTTCTTAATTTTGCAGTTTTGTAGCAAACTAGCTTTATAAGGATGTACTGCTTAAAGGTAAGGACTCAATGCTGAAATTGTGATCCCAGATCAAACATAATTTAAAGACACCAAACTCAGAAGCACTTTGAAATGTAGGCAAAATGCAGCTCATTTCCCTCTGTTTTTTTTATTTTATATTCATAAACCATAGCACTATTTTTCATTAAATTTTATATTTACTGATAGAAATGGTGGCATGAGGTGAGCCTCTTGAAATCTCCCCTAGAATTTATAACAAATTGAACAACTATAATTCCACAAAGGACTCCCTGAGCAGCAGACAGGCCAGATTAGGAGATGTGCAACTGAAATCATCAAAAGGGGTAAAGAGAGCCACTGAGACACACAGGCCCTGAATCTTGTGCAGGAAGAACTTTGGAACATTAGAAACTTTCCACATCCCCCAACAGAGGCAGTGCCATGAGACCCAGGCAACCTGCTCACAGTGGAGAAGCCCACCTTCCAGGGAATCCCCCCATTGTGTGAGAAGCTGGAACAGTGCAGGGAAATTTATCACTACAGCATGAAAGAGAATTAAAGGCTGCAGACGGAAAGAAAATATAGCATTCTACCAACATCTACTGGAAAGCAAAGCAAAGACCTCTTCCTACCAACCTGTTGAGGAACCCACTCCTGTAGATGCCTAGGAAGAGAAATCATAATTCACTATTGCCATGAATAAACAAGGTAACAAGGCAGCTCAGAAAGAAAATGAAAAGTCTCCAGAAAATGAACTTAAATACATGAAAATATGTGACTTAAATGATAGAGAACTCAAGATTGCAGTTCTGAAAAAACTCAACGAGATGCAAGAAAACGCAGACAGGCAGTTTAATGAACTCAGAAATGAAATCAAACAACAAAATGAACATTTTACCAAAGAGATTGACATTTTACAAAAGAACCAAATAGAATTTCTGGAGATTAAGGACTCCATAAAAGAAATGAAGAATGAAATAGCCAGCTTAGGTAATAGAGCTGACTAGATGGAGGAAAGAATCAGTGACATGGAAGATAGAAATCTGGAAATGATGCAGATCAAAGAAGAGAGAGAATTGACAATTTTAAAAAAAGGAAAGAACTCCACAAGAACTTTCTGACTCCATCAGAAAGAGCAATATAAAAATAATCGGCATGCCAGAAGGAGAAGAAAGGGATAAGGGAGACAGACAATATATTCAAACAAATAGTTGAGGAGAACTTCCCAAGCTTGTGGAAAGAACTGGATCCTCGAATTCAAGAAGCAATTAGAACACCTAATTACCTGAACCTCCAAAAGACCTTTTCCAAGACATATTGTATGGAAACTGTCAAAAATTAACGACAAAGAAAGGATCCTCAAGGCAGCCAGGGAAAAGAAGACGGTAACTTACAAAGGAAAGCCCATTAGGTTATCCTCAGATTTTTCAGCAGAAACTCTACAAGCCAGGTGGGAGTGGACTGAAGTATTCAAACTGTTGAATGAGAGAAACTATGAGCCGAGAATAATATATCCAACAAGGATATCCTTTAGATATGAAAGAGGAATAAAGACCTTTCCAGACATACAGAAGCTGAGGGAATTTTCTAACACATGACCTGCACTGCCAGAAATACTGAAGGAGGCTATTTGACCAGCATAAATAGGGATAATTTGTGACAACAAAAAAATAAAGGGGAGGAGAGTAAAGGTCTGAACCGGCATAAGGGAATGGAGAAAGTAAGCATATTGAAGAAAATGGAATACTCTAAATATGAAACTTTCTTTTACATAAACTTAAATGTAACCACTCAAAAATAATTGAGAACTGAAATACATAACATAATAAAAGAAGACATACAGGGGGAAAATTATAGAATACCACCATACTGAAATAATACACAGCAGCAAAAAGCCAAAGAAACAGTGGAGACACAATTTTACCAGAAAACTAAAGATACAATGATAGGAAATCATCACATATCAATAACAACCCTAAATGTAAATGGACTGAACTCACCAATAAAAAGGCATAGAGTAGCAGATTGGATAAAAAAACTAAACCCAACCATATGCTGTCTCTAAGAGACACATCCCAGCTACAAGGACAAGCATAGACTCAAAGTGAAAGGGTGGAAATTGACACTCCGAGCAAATGGTATCCAGAGAAAATCAGGTGTAGCCATAATGATATCAGGTGAAACAGACTTCAGGGTGAAAAAGATAACAAGAGACAAAGATGGACATTTCATAATGGTAAAGGGGAATATACAACAAGAAGACATAAGAGTCATCAATATTTATGCCCCCAATCAGGGAGCACCAAAATATACCAAGCGACTACTAACAGAACTAAAAGGAGAATTGACCAAAACACAATTATACTAGGGGACTTAAATACATCATTGACAGCTATGGATAGATCATCCAAACAGAAAATAAATAATGAAATAGCAGCCCTAAATGACATATTAGATGAAATGGACATAATTAACATTTATAGAGCGCTTCATCCTAAGACATCAGACTATACATTTTTTTCCAGTGTACATGGAACACTCTCAAGGATAGACCATCTATTGGGACATAAAACTAACCTCAGCAAATTTAAGAAGATTGAAATCATACCAAGCATATTCTCTGATCCCAAGGCTTTGAAATTGGATATCAACTACAAAAAGAAAGCAGGAAAAAACACAAATACATGGAGATTAAACAATATACTTTTAAAGAACGACCTGGTCAAAGAAGAAATTAGAGGAGAGATCAAAAGATACATAGAAACGAATGACAATGAAAATATATCCTACCAAAATTTTTGGGATGCAGAGAAAGCAGTTTTAAGAGGGAAATTTATATCATTATGGGCCTATCTCAAGAAACAAGAAATATCCCAAAAAATAACCTCATGTTACACCTTAAAGAACTAGAAAAAGAAGAACAAATGAAACCTAAGGTCAGCAGAAGAAAGGAAATAACAAAAATCAGAGCAGAACTAAATGAAATAGAGAACAAAAAGACAACAGAAAAAATTAATGTGACAAAGAGATGGTTCTTTGAAAAGATTAACAAAATTGACAAACCCTTGGCTTGGCTCATTAAAATAAAAAGAGAGAAGACACTAATAAACAATATTGGAAATAAAAAAGGGGAAGTTATCACGGATGCCACAGAAATACAAAGGATCATCCAAGAATACTATAAAGGACTATATGCCACCAAATTCAACAACCTAGAAGAAATGGACAAGTTCTTAGAAACATACAGCCTTCCTAGGCTGAACCATGAAGAACTCGAAAATCTAAACAGACCGATCACCAGTAAGGAATTTGAATCAGTCATCCAAAACCTTCCTAAAAGCAAAAGTCCGGGACCAGATGGCTTTACTAGTGAATTGTACCAAACCTTCAAAGAGGATCTAATACCAATCCTGCTCAAACTCTTCCAAAAAATTAAAGAAGAGACAGTACTCCCTAACTTATTTTATGAGGCCAACATTACCCTGATACCAAAACCTGGCAGGGGCAACACAAAAAAAGAGAACTACAGACCAATATCTCTGATGAATACAGATGCAAAAATCCTAAACAAAATTCTAGCAAATCGAATGCAGCAATGCATTAAAAACATATTCATCACGACCAAGTGGGGTTTATCCCAGGGGCACAAGGATGGTTCAACATATGCCAATCCATCAATGTGATACATCACATAAACAAAATAAAGGACAAAAATCATATGATTGTATCAATTGATGCAGAAAAAGCATTTGACAAGATACAACATCCATTTATGATTAAAACACTTAATAAAATAGGCGTAGAAGGAAAATACCTTAACATAATAAAGGCCATATATGACAAACCCTCAGCTAATCTCATAATTAATGGTGAAAAACTGAAGCCCTTTGCTCTATGTTCAGGAACACGACAGGGCTGTCCCCTATCACCTTGGCTTTTCAACATAGAGTTGGAAGTCCTAGCCAGAGCAATCAGGCAAGAGAAAGAAAAAAAAAAATAAAGCATCCAAATTGGGAATAAAGAAGTTAAATTGTCACTCTGCAGATGACATGATGCTGCATATAGAAAACCCTAAAGACTCCACCAAAAAGCAATTAGAAAAAATCAACGAATTCAGTATTGTGGCCGGCTACAAAATCAACGTACAAAAGTCCATTGCATTCCTATAGACTAAGAATGAAATCTCAAAAAGAAATTAAAAAAAAAAAATTCCTTTTGCAATGGCAGCAAAGAGAATAAAATGCCTAGGAATAAACTTAACCATGCTGTGAAAGACCTATATGCTGAAAACTACAAGACATTTTTAAACAAAATTGAAGACACAAAGAAATGGAAAGACATTCCGTGCTCATGGATTGGAAGAATCAACATAGTTAAAATGGCCAATTACCCAAAGCAATATACAGATTTAATGCAATCCCCATCAAAATCCCAATGGCATTTTTTTATAAAGAAACAGAACAAAGAATCATCAGATTTGTTTGGCATCACAAAAGACCCCGAATAGCCAAAGCAATCTTAGGAAAAAAGAACAATGCTGGAGGTATTACACTCACTGACTTTAGCTTGTACTACAGGGCAACAATAATCAAAACAGCATGGTATTGGCAGAAAAACAGACACGTAGACCAATGGAATAGAATTGAGACCCCAGAAATAAACCCTCATAAATATGGACAGATAATTTTTGACAAAGAAGTGAAAGACATACAATAGAGAAAAGACAGACTCTTCAATAAATGTAGCTGGGAGAATTGGAAAGCCATGTGCAAAAGAATGAAACTGACTGCTATCTGTCACCATGTACCAAAATTAATTCAAAATGGATCAAAGACTTAAGCATAAGACCTGAAACAATAAACTTCATAGCAGAAAACATAGATACTAAACTTATGGACCTTGGGTTCAAAGAACATTTTATGAAGTTGACTCCAAAGGCAAGGGAAGTAAAAGCTGAAATAAATGAATGGGACTATATCAAACTTAAAAGCTTCTGCACAGCAAAAGAAACCATCGACAAAATAAAGAGGCAACCAACTAATGGGAGAAGATTTTTGCAAACAGTGCCTCCGATAAAGGGCTAATATCGAAAATATACAAGGAACTGATGCAACTCAACAACAATAAAATAAACAACCCAATTGAAAAATGGGCAGAGGACCTGAAGAGACATTTCTCCAAAGAGGACATACAAATGGCAAATAGACATATGAAAAAATGCTCAACATCACTAATCATCAGAGAAATGCAAATAAAAACCACAATGAGACATCACCTCACCCCCGTTAGAATGGCTGTCATCAGCAAAACAAATAGTAACAAGTGCTGGAGAGGCTGTGGAGAAAAAGGAACCCTTATACGCTGTTGGTGGGAATGCAGACTGGTGCAGCCGCTATGGAAGGCAGTGTGGAGGTTCCTCAAATAATTAAAAATAGAATTCTTGTATGATCCAGCAATGTCACTCCTAGGTATCTACCCAAAAAATCTGAAAACATTATCCATAAAGACACGTGTGCTCCAATGTTCATTGCAGTTTTTTTTCCCTGTGGCCAAGAAATGGAAACAACCAAAATGTCCTTCGATAGACGAATGGATAAAGAAGTTGTGGTATATATATACACAATGTAATACCATTCAGCGGTAAGAAAAGATGAAATAGGACCATTTGTGACAACATGGATGGATCTTGAGAATATAATGCTAAGCGAAATAAGTCAGACAGAAAAGGCAGAGAACCATATAATTTCACTGATATGTGGTATATGAACCAAAAACAACAAAAGAACAAGACAAACAAATGAGAAACAAAAACTCATAGACACAGATAATAGTTTAGTGGTTACCAGAGGGTAAAGTACTCCCCTTGGGAAGCTAAGCACTGATGCCTACCTGTGCATAGCTTCAACCTACCTGTCATTTCTAGGATAAACCCCATTTGGTCATGACAGATTACTCTACTTTATATTACTAGTTTTCATTTGCTACCCTCATGATTCTCTGGATTTCTTTGAACCTATTCCAACATCTTCGTATAGCTTCTCAAAGGTCAGTACAATTTTCCACATGATAAAAAGTATCTGATAATCTGTCAGTTCAGTTCTCCTCAGCAGCCTCATCCATACAATTTGGACAATTGTTCTCCCTGCTTGCTGTTCTGTAAAACATCACTCTGAGAATGTCTTTCTTCTCTCATTTGTTTTTATTCTCTGTTCTCTGTATCCATGCTCTCCTTTTCTTAGTTGTTTTTAATTTATTTATGTATGTATTTTTGTGTAGAATATCCTTCAGTACTTTCCTTTGAAAAGGTAGTTTTTGAGATAGTTTTCATGTCTTAGAATAACTATTTTAACTTCATCCATAATTGGTAGCTTGGTTGACATAAAAATTTACATTTAAAACATTCTCCACTTAAAATTTTATATTTTGTTTTCAATTTTGCTCTGAAAAAGCCCAAAACAATTTCATTGTTGGCCCTTTGTAAGTAACATTGTTATTTCTTCTTTCAAAGAACTTCTAGGATCTTCTTCATATCCTTGGCATTCTAAAATTCCATAAAGATCATATTCAATAAAAATATGATTTTTTGGAAAAATAATCATATGGTTAATTGGTTGGCCTCTTTAATCTAGAATTCTGAGAAGTTACCTGTCCTTAAATTCTGGAAATTTCTCTTCTGTAATTTATTTTGTTTTTGTGTTGACTACTGAACTGTAGATTTCTTGGGGGGTAATTTTTGAGAGTAGAAAATAATGCAAACATATGTACAATTCTAAAAACAGAAGTATTTTACCTGCTTTCCTCAGTTTATAATTTTAGTTTAACAAACATTATTCAAACATCCACTACATGGCAAGCACTATGCTAGAGGAAAGGAACCCAAAGATAAATTAATCCCACACACTGTCCTTTAATTGTTTTTTATCTACTGAGAGATAGATAAAGACATGGAATCTGATACAAGCACTCCAGTCTTGTAAGTGCTACTAGGCGGCATGAATAGGAAGTTGAGGTGCATGGAGGAGAAAAACCCCTCAAGGGAGTTCAGAGAAGATTCCCTGGAAGAGATGATACATAATCTAAAATTTACAGAGGCATAAGAATTAATCAAATGAAAAGTAGGGGAAAGACATTCCTGTCAGAAAGAGTGATCATTCATTCATTCATTCATTCATTCATTCATTCATTCCTTTACTAACTTATTCAATACGAATTTATAGATTATTATCTGATTCCCAACATAATTCTAGACATGGGTATCAATAACACACAGTACGATCAAAGGCATGAAATCTCAAAATACATACATTTTGTGTCTGTGTGTATTTGTGTCACTAGAAATGTTTAGAACTGTTACTGAAGTGTAATTTATGACAGGAGATGTGGCAGGAAAGAAGGCTGAGGACAGGCACTTTCTTGAACTGCCTGGTGTGGCATAGGAAATAATTGAATTTTTCTTGTAGTTTTTGAGTGTTATCATAGAATTATATTTTTGGCTATATATTTTTTTTATAAAAGAATCATTTTGTATGTATTACTTATAATTTTTTAGCTTACCAACTATACATAATTTATAGGTCAGAAATATGGATCTAATTATATTCTCCCTCCAGATAGGATGATACCATCCGTGTTCTTTGCTTTAGAACAATTATCTAGTTCTAAACTCTTTCCTTACCCCTTTTATCTAGCTCAACTAGCAACCAACTCACCTTTCCCTCCACTAAAATAAACTGGCTTGTGTAAACAGACTGGTGTGTATTGTTCTGTCATCTTATCTATGCTGAAATAATCATGTATAAACAGTCATCTATCTTTTTTCTACATTTATCTCTAAATCTATCTTTTCTTTATTTGTTACAAGCTTGGTCATTTAAAAAAAAATTAGGTCCTGTTGTACAATTTTTCAGCTAAGCCTCACAGAAAGCCTTTCAAGTTAACTCATAGTTTTAATTAATTATTCTTAATGACTGTAAAATATTCCATCAAGTGAATGTACCATAATTTATTCAACCATTCTCCTAATAATGGTTATTATCTTTGTTGCTAGTTTTATGTCACAATGAGCAATGCTGAAATAAATATCAATGTACATATATCTTGGTACACTGCTGTTTTAATTATGAGATAGGTCCCAGATGAAGAATTACTGGGTTGAAAGATATGTGTGTTTACAAATTTAATAGATTTGTTGCTAAATTACTTCCCCAAAAGACTCTGTCCTATGTCTATCAATAAATTAAGGGAAGGTTGCTTTCCTCATATCTCCACAGACAATAGATATTATTGCTCTGCTCAATTTGTGCTAATTGTATTATATAAAAATATTTCATTGTTACTATACTTTTCATTTCTCAGACTACTGGTGGGTTTGGGGATATATTTATTGGCCATTTGGGCTTGCTCTTCTGTGACTTTTGCTTGTTGTTCATTTGATTTTTCACGTGAATTTGTAAGTGGTGTTTGTTAAATACTAATATTTTGCCTGTCATCTAAATTCAAATATGTGTGATTAAACTAACGGTTTTCTATAGTAAATTTTTTTCATATAAAAGCTTATAACTGTTTATAGAAAGAAATTATTTTTACAGCATATATTTGCCATATATATATCCAGAAACTATGTATGCATGTGTGCATGTGTATGTGTGTGTGAGTGTATACACACACACACACAAACACACACACACACACACACACACACACGGCCAAAAAAATGCATACACATTTTAGGAAAGAAAAACTGTATCAAAATTGTAATACTCAATATATACCCATAACAAAAGATGAATACAAGTCACATTTGACTTCTACAATTACAAGAGGTGATCAAGAGTGGTTACCATCAGCATCTAGACACTTCTGATTACAGCGAACTACTGCTTGAGCAACGCTAACCAAAGTGTCCACTTGTACACATATTTTTGGCACTCACAGTATGTGTGTGCATGCGTGTGTGTAATGTAAAAAATATATATATTATATATATATTTTATATATATGTATAATTATAATATAAATGTATTGTGTTTCCCCAAAAATAAGACCTAGCTGGACAATCTGCTCTAATGCATCTTTTGGAGCAAAAATTAATATAAGACCCAGTCTTATTTTACTATAATATAAGACCGGGTCTTATATAATATAATGTAATGTAATGTAATGTAATGTAATGTAATGTAATGTAATGTAATGTAATATAATATGATATAATGTAATACCGGGTCTTACATTAATTTTTGCTCTAAAAGATGCATTAGAGCTGATTGTCCAGCTAGGTCTTATTTTCGGGGAAACACGGTAATATAGTCTGTAGTTTTCAGTGTATGGTCCTTGACATACACTTTGTTAAGTTTATTCCTAGGTATTTTATTCCTTTTGTTGCAATTGCAAAAGGAATTTTTTTTTCATTTCTTTTTCTGAAGTTTCATTGTTAGTACATAGGTACACAATGGATTTTTGTACATTGATTTTCTATTCTGCAACTTTATTGTATTTGTTTATTGTTTCTAATATTTTTAGTAGAGTCTTTAGGATTCTATTTCTATATCAGTAACCAATTTTTACATTACTAAATATTTATAACATTTTTAAAATTTATTAAGGTAAATTCCTTTTCATTATTCTTGCTTTTTCTTTTCTTGGTTATGTTCAGATTATTATTCTTTCTTATCAGTTTGACATAATTTTGTCAATTTCCAAAAAAAATATTTAAACCCTAACCCATATAAACATTTTAACTATACTTGAAATACATTTATTTATTAAAATTGGTGAAATAGACATTTATATTCTAATAATTCTTTCCATCTAAGAACATGGCATGTTATTTCCATTTTTCATTTCTGATTTTGAAATCTTTTCTTCAATTAGATTTTCCCTTTTCTTTACCTTTCTCATTAAATTTATTCCTAAAGTACTATACAGTTTTTATTGTGGTTTTTAAGAGACTATTTTCACTATTTTCATTTCTTAGTGATGATTGCTAACATAGAAAAAAAACCACAATAGTATTTTAAAAAGGGCCGAGGCACAACAAATATGAATTTTAAGTAGAAACCTGGTGCTAATGTGTAGAATGGATTTTCAAGGAATAACAATGAGGAGAGAGAGGCCAGTTAGGAAGCCACTGTTACAGTTTAAATGGGAGGGAATAATGTCTGAATCAAGGTGAGGCTGCCCAGGTGGAGAAGATGGGTTTGAGATCAAACTGGTAGAACTAGGACTTTACGTGGGACACGTGGCAAAGGAGGTGTTCAGATTTAGTTTCAGATTTCTGATTGTTTCCTGAAATGGCAGATAAAAGAGAACAAGAGGAGATATCTGCACTCCCATAATCACTGCAGTACTATTAGCAATAGCCAAGGTATGGAAACAAAACACGTGTCCATTGACAGGTGAATGAATAAAGAAAATGTGGTATATAAATTCAATAGAATACTACTCAGCCTTAAAAGAAGGAAATCATGGCATTGTGACAACATGGATGAACCTAGAGGACATCACGCTAAGTGAAATAAGCCAGTCACAGAAGGACAAATATTTTATGATTCCACTTATATGAGGTACTGTACTGAGATTAGTCAATTGTAATAAGAAACATTTTCTGGCACACACACACACACAGACACACATACACCTCAATACATGCACAGTTTAATCTCTCTTTTTGCTTATATGCTAATGATGTCATTGGTATTCAATAGTGTCCTTTTACAGATAAATTTTACCAGCAACTTATTCTTATTTTTCTGACATAATAATTATCATTCATTTGCAGTTGGTCTTACAATATTCTCAACAATAGTGTAAGGATCATTTATTTTTACTTTGAAGAATTTTGGATAATGTCTCTGTCATTTGAGCTCTTGTCTTCAGTGGCAAAAAAAAATCAACTTTATACTAAAAGACTTCTTATTAAGTTTATGGAAAATCTTCTAAATATTTGAAAATTAAGAGAAAAGTCCAAATCTTTATGTTTTCATTTGTTAAATTTTATTAATAGCTAACTCATTGTGGACTAAGAAAATTCAATGGCCCAACAAAATCCAACATTTAAACGATTGTATATTTTATAACTCTATTTTTATGTGGCTGATTTTGTGAAAATCACTTAAAAGTTTGATTTCTTAAAACATACACATTCACATTCTATCCTACCATGGGAGTCCCATCTTTTATTTTTACTAAGAAGGCTATTCATCGGAAGGGCCAGTGTTTTGTGTTCCTATCTCTATCAAGGTTTTATGCTTCTATAAACAATTTTCAGAGCTATTGATCCATTTTAATCAATAGGAGATATGACAAATCAACAGCTAAAAATGCAAATTTGATTTATATGGAATATAAATAGTGTATATACTACATACAGAGGGTGCCAAAAAATGCATACACATTTTAAGAGAGAAAAAAACTGGATTAAAACTACACTGATGGTAACTACTTTGAGCACCTCTTGTAATTGCAGAAGTCAAACGTGACTTGTATTCATCTTTTGTTACTGGTATACGATATTGAGTATCATAATTTTAATACATTTTTTTCCTTTCTTAAATTGTGTGTACATTTTTTGGCACCCTCTGTATATGAATCAAATATTATGAGTATATATGACATTAAATTATGTTAGCTGTGCTAAATCACACCCTCTTAAAATGTGCACAGCTTTTAAGGAGGTAAAAAATATTAAGCAAAACAGGATTTCTGTAAAGATTACAATTAATTTCACATTTTTAATTTGTGAGATATGTATTAAAATTATTTTTCCATAACGCACCTAACTTATGTGGATCACTTGTTACATCACAGGACTTTGAGAATATTATTCTGAGTAATCAGCTTGATTAAGCAAGCTGCCAATTTCTCTAACCTATATATACTTTTCAAGAGGAACTTCAATTTTTTAGTTTTTGCTCCTCAGGGAGTTGTATCTAGGCATCAAGTGAAGGGGCCAATGATGCAGACGCTGTCTGCATGTAGTGGTGGTGGGGACATAGAATGACATCTACAATATCCGTTTCTAGGACTGAGGTGGTAGATGTCTCAGAAGTGCTTTCATGAATATGTGAGGGCACACAATACACAACATGCAGACATGAAGTGTCAGGAGAACAGAGAGATAATCCCTAGAGAGTATTTACTCTCCACAAAATGGAATGAACTTTTCAGGGTCACACACAGCTCCAGGCATAAACTCCATCATGTGCTCATCTCAACACCCATCCACACTTATCCACCACCAAGAGGTAAATAAATACAGATCAGTGATTTGTTATTTGCTCATCTTAATTAAGAAGAATATAATTAGAATGTATTCACACAACTAATATATACAGTAATCCTGTTTTCTAGGCATTTCACAGAGGGAAATGTTTTATATAAGGACATTTTACATGTAACATTTAAAGTACAACATCTCTTTAAAAAGTTAAACATGTCATTTTAAAAACCTCTCTAAAATGTATTCTACACTCCCTGATTTTCTAAAACAGAACACACTGAACATAGTTCTTCCCTCTAATGATACTACATGGGGAACATAAATGTCTGTGCTATGCTCTAGAAATTGATGCCTTTAGAGACCCTTGAGGCATGTGAGACTTCTTTCCTCTCTACTAAATGACCCCAAGCAGTTCTCTTTCTGCTTTTATGTTTTTCTGGCTCCCCCACTGTGGACAGGCTGTCTTTAGTTCTGACTTCTCACCACTCACCAGAGTGCCTAATGAAATACTGTCTTCTCACCCTTCTTTCTTTTCCTTCCCTTCCCTTCCACCATCTCTTCTAAATGAATGTTTCTAGTTTGTTTGAAACTGGCACGCAGGTAGTCATATATACAATAGAATTGAGTGTAAGACTTCATTGTCTCTGACTGATGGTCAGTGGCTTTTCCGGGGAGTACAGTAGCAGTTTTAGGGAGCTGGTTCTGTGATAACTGTCTCCTGACATTTTTCTCTCTTTTCTTTTTGTGCTCTAAGATGTGTTCTAGAGGACTGAGAATACCCAACCCTTGATTTTTGGTTAGATAGTATAGTGTGTAGTTTATGAAAAGCAATTTTAGAAATTTCTGTATTCCTTTGTTACCATAGGCAGAAAGAACAGGGCTGTGGGGGGTGAGGGGGAGAGAAAGGAAGATGTGAGGAGAACAAAGGCAAGAGAGGAGATGAGGTCATCCTTAGGAAAATGTGCAGCTACCAGACTGGCCAGAAATGGATTCCAGTGGCCAAGAGGGGATCCAAGACACCATCTTGCCTCTTGAGGTGAACTTTAGCTAATTATAATGGATTCTAGTGCTATTAGCATGGCAGCCAAGAAAAATCTCCACTTCCTATGTCTCCTTGACAATTCCAACAAGGGCCAAATGAGGACAAAAATCCCTTCTCCCGACGTGAAGGTGTGGTAAGCAAAGAACCGTTCTAGGAACACCTGTAACACCACACCTAAATATTTTATGCCCTCATTTGAATATAACCCTAGGTTTCCCTGTTCTTCAGGGCAGTTGCTCTTCTTCTGGGCCTGCTCACTGTCACACCATCTTGAGAGTGTACTATACTATTTCCTTTGTTTTAATAACTCCACTGCTTGCTTGGCTTTGTTCACATGGCTTATTTCCTGGATGCTTTCCTGTAGTGATACGAGGACCCTTGGTCTTCAGAAACACCTTTATAAAATTTTAAATAGAAAATGAGAATTCAGGACAAAGAGAAAAATCACATGATTTCTGCCATTATCATTTTTTTTTTTTTTGGCATTTGTTTTGTACATATTCCCTGTTATTGGTGGTAGATACATTTTATTTAGGAATGCTAGGTGAGGAAAAGCCCAGAGTACAAAACTCTCATTCCTCCTTGTGTTTTTGTTCACAACATACAATATTTTTTAAATTTGAGGAATCTGCAGAAAGTTGTAAATGATGCATGGAGTCACAAGTCTTTCTCACTGTATAAAAAGAGAAATGATGTTGGGCTATGACTGCTGCAATGCACTGTTTCTTGTCATATTGAGCTTATACAAAACTTTGAAAACTCAGCAGGCTCTGAACCTTCTACACAGTGAGACAAAACTCAGACCAAAATGCATTTAATGTGCTCTTTTTTTTTTTTTTTTCAATACATTTCCACTTGAGCAATCAATTTCATGCCCCAGGGTGCACTGTATGTCTACAGCCCTTACTATGCAAAACGCTGGGATCAGGATGGGACAAGTAGGTGGAAATAGGAACTGTAGCTCCCTGGTATCTCTCCCCAAATCCTTACCATCAACAAGGGGGATTTACCCACAAGGAAACTATATGTGACTTAGAGATAGAGGGAGGGTATGCATGCCATGTGCATATTCTGAAGTGGAAAGAAAAAGTAGTTGGCCTCGATCACTAAGCCATCCTCGTCTCAGGGTATCTCCCAGCCTTCTGCTGGGCAGAGAAGGAGTGCTCATATCTTGAATCAATGGGCTGCTCACCAAGACACCATCCTTCTGGGACACGCTTGGAAGAGGATAAGGAGGATATTAGACACAGAGAAATGTTTGAGAACAGACATATCCAAAGGGAGGCTCTCTTGACAGTAGGTAAATATGTCAGCTTTTTTTCTTTAAAAGGTGTATTGACTTCAAACTACCAAAGCATTGTATGAAATACTCAGATGTCTGTCTGCATTACAGTTCCTTTGTAGGAAACCCCCACTATGAAATTTCCTGAGATACAGCTGGTGATGAATGTCTTGCCTTTACCTGGTACTGTGAAACCAAGTGACCTCTTCTTGTAAAGAGGATCAAACACAGAAACACCATCAACTCACACATGATCTTGCATCACATCAGTTCAGCTCAGCTTGAGTAGTTGAGGAACTATGTGTTGTTTTCCCGAGCATTTGCTTACTAACAGTTCATAAACTATTTTGGAGATGGGAGAGGTTTGGGGATAGCTGAAGGAAGGTTAATGCTTGGATGTCATGGCCCAAGCAAATGGAGTTGGGGTGTGTGTAGTGGTGTGACTCAATGATCTGGGCTACAAACCAGGAGACATAGCTAGTCTAGCCTCTAAGCACATCTGAATCCAACCCATCTTCAGTCCTTCAGCCTTTATTTCAGGATGAAAGTATAAAAGACATTTCTATGTTAATTAATGTTAATTAAGGTTATCCTAGAATACCTCAATGGCATAATTGTTTTGGAATTCCAAACAAATGCTTCAAAAGTTATGTATTTGCCCAGGCCCTGCCCTGCTATACATTTAAGTTGCTAACAGATAATGGTGCCACTTGGGTTATGGCATAAGCTCTCTTCTATTGGAGTTAATTTTAAAAATTAGGTTAAAAATTTTCTTCTACATAGCTATGCCTCTCATTAAAAACCATATCTATATTTAAACAGCTAAACATAATAAGTAAATTATCATATTTATACATATAATGGAGCATTAAAAAACATTTTAAAAAGTAAAAATGCATAACACTTTTTAAATTAAATGTGTCATAATTATACATGTGTCATAATATTATAATTTTCCTTTTTTCTCCATTATGTTAAATCCTCATATCCCTCTCTCTCTATATATATAATATAATATAATATATATAACATTATATATAATATATATTATATTATAATATATATTAATTATATTATATATTACATAATATATAATATATATTGTATACTATATATTATATTATATTATATATATGTTAATTATAATATATATTATATATAATATATATATATAATATGTATATAATGTCCATTATGTATAATATATAATATATATATATATATAAAATATCCCCTGCTCTTCCTCTTTCATGCCTTTTGTGACTGCCTTTTTTATGATCGTATCATCAAAGAATATTTTTTCCTACCTCATTGCCTATCATTATTTAACTTTTTGTTCAACTTTTGTAATTTTTCTCCTTTGCTTTTAAGTTCAACTTTGGTAATCACTTTTCCCATTTGATTTAAATGGATATCTATTAAGCATCTCTATCTGACGACTAAATACTTAGGTCATCTAATCTAGTAAATTGTTTTCCACTATTCTAAAAATGTTTAGTTGATACAACAGAAATATTGACTCACATACTGAAAAACAATGTTTTTTAATTGGCCCATGGCCCTAACTGCAACTTCTGTAAACTGAATTCTGAATCCTCATAAGCTCTCCTGGATTCTGATGATGATGATGATGATGATAACTGACGATAACAAATATGTATTTAGGGCTTTTTATGTACCAGACACTTTTCTCAAAGAGGCTTAGAAAATTGACCGAGGCCATGACAATATTAAAGTCTGCAATGGCTTCAGACCTCATCTTAGTCACTGCTCATTAATCTAGCTATGGACTTCCTCTGAAGTTCTCATGAAGAATTTATCCACACAAATCATTAGGAAACAATTTAGACATTTCTGACAATTTTGATGGGGAGACAGAGAAAGGCTTACACTATACACCAATAGCAAACAATCTAAAAACAATTGCATATTTATGTTTTCTGAAATTCCTCTTGGCAACCCCATTTCTCTGTGGTGGCCCTACCCCCACGTAGCTCTCTTCTCTGGCAATTGTCTGAAGCTTCTGAGTTCCCCTGCAAACTTCTGGTTCTCTTTCTTCAACTGTATAGAACATTTAGGTGTTCTCAGCCTTTACTCTCCAACTAGCTTACAAAACCATCCAGGAGTTGTTCAGCTAAAATGTGCTCTCCCCAGAATAAATTCTACATCCTCAGAAAGTAATAATAGTATATAGTGGTGAAAAACGTTTCTATTAGAATTTGTTTATATGTAGTTACGTAACCTTTGTAATTATATTTTTAATGGCTTATCAAATTTAATTATCTTCTATTGAATATACAGATTTATTGCAATCCCCATCAAAATCTCAATGACATATTTCAAAGAAATTGAACCAAAAAAATCATCAAATTTGTATGGAGGCACAAAAGTCCCCAAAGAGCCAAAGCAATCCTGAGAAAAAAAACAAGACTGATGGTATCACACTCTGAATTCAAACTATATTACAAAGCTACAACAATCAAAACAGCATCAAAACCCAAAACAAAACAAAAAGGCGGCACGGTATTGGCGGAAAAACAGACACACAGACCAATGTAACAGAATTGAGAACCCAGAAATAAACACATATGTATGTGGGCAACTAATTATTGACAAAGGAGCAAAAAAAAACATACAATGGAGAAAGGAAGCCTCTTTAATAAACGGTGTGGGGAGAACTGGAAAGCTACATGTAAAAGAATGAAACTAGACTTCTATTTGACCCTATACACAAAAATTAACTCAAACTGGATTAAAGACTTAAATATAATAACAATAAAATACATAAAGAAAATATAGGTACTAAACTTACAGATCTTGGTCTCAGAGAGGCTTTTATGAAGTTGACCTCAAAGTCCAAAGAAGTAAAAGTAAAAATAAATGAATGGGACTACATCAAATTAAAAGGCTTCACCACAGTAAAAGAAACCATCAACAAAACAAAAAGGCAACTAAGAAAATGGGAGAAGATATTTGCAAACAATACCTCTAATAAGGGGCTAATATCCAAACTATATTTTTAAAAACTCATAAAACTCAACCACAAAAAAGCAAACAATCCTATTAAAAAATGGGTAGAGAACCTGAAGAGACACTCTTCCCCAGAAGACATCTAAATGGCCAACAGATATATGAAAAGATGCTCGACTTCACGAGCTATTAGGGAAATGCAAATCAAAACCACAATGAGATACCACCTCACACCTGTTAGAATGGCTATCATCAACAAGACAAGTAATAACAAGTGTGGAAAGGTTGTGGCGAAAAAGGAACCCTCATACACTGCTGGTAAGAATGTAAATTGGTACAGCCACTATGGAAAACAGTTTGAAGGTTCACCAAAAAATTAAGAATAGAGCTACCATATGACCCAGCAATTCATCTTCTGAGTATCTACTCCAAATATGGAAACATTTATTCATATATGTACCCCTATATTCATTGGAGCATTATTCATGGTTGACAAGACATGGAAACAACCTAAATGTCCTTCAATGGATGACTGGATAAAGAAGATGTGAATATATATATATATATATATATATATATATATATATATATATATATATATATATATATATATGTTCCAGGAGTGTCAAAAATGTATACACATTTTAAGAAATGTTATCTATGTATTACTTTTCAAAGTTGAATTGTATTATGGCAGTGATGTGTAGTATGACGTTCACTCAAAAGGTGGCGTTAATCAAATGAATGCTAGGCTAGCATCACCATGTGACAGGCAGTGCCGTCAAAGAAAATGGCAGAAGTACAGATGTCATTCGAAGAGCGCAAGACCATTTTGAAGTGGTATTTGAAATTTGAGAACAGAAGTACAAAAACAATGGAGGCGTGAGTATGCAACAGAGCCTCCAACGTGTCTAACAACTGCACAAAACGATGATAACTTTGAAACACGTGGTACTGTGTGTGATGTGCTCAAGAGAAGATCTGGGGGGCCTCACACAGCAACAAATCCTGCTTCTTCGGTTATGGTGTTGGAAGAGTTTACACGCTCGCCACAGAACTCTACCAAACAATATTCACCATCATCAGAAGTGTCTGGACGCCGATGGTAACTGCTTTGAGCACCTCTTGTAATTGCAGAAGGCAAATGTGACTTGTATTCATCTTTTGTTATTAGTATATATTGAGGATTACAATTTTAATACAGTTTTCCTCTCTTAAAATGTGTATACATTTTTTGGCACCCTCTGTATATATAAATAGATATTTATATATACAAATATATCATACATATACATGTATCTAAATATATATACATAAATATGATACACATACATACACACACACACACACACACACACACACACACACACACAATAGAACCCTACTCAGCCATAAGAAAGGATGAAACACTGCCATTTGTGACAACATGCATGGATCCTCAGAATATCATGTTAAACAAAATAAGTCTGACAAAAAAAGACAAGAACCATACGATTTCACTCATATGTGGAATATAAAACAGAAAGCAACAAATGAACAAAGACAACAGTGAAGGTTACTAGACAGGGTAGGGGTAAGAGCAGGATGAAAACGAAAATGGGGTTCAGATATATGGTGATGGAGGGAGACTAGACTGTGGGTGGTGAGCACACGATGCAATCAATATACAGATGATGTACCATAGAATTGTACACTTGAATCTTCCATGATGTTATTAACCAATGTCCCCCACGATAAATTTAATTACAAATTACCTCCTACTGATGTTCCATAATTAATAAACTATTTTTTTATTATTGGACATTTTAGTGGTTTTACTGGGTTCTTTTGTTGTTGTTTTATTTGTTTCTGTTTTGTTTAAACACCACAACAAACATTTTTATTCATTTGGATTTTGCTTCTATTGAATTATTTCTTTCGGATAAATTCCCAGAAGAGAGATTACTGCATCAAAGGATATGAATACCTTTATTTTGCATTATTTTCCAAATAGGTGTATCATTTAACAGAGCTCTCAGTTGTTTATAAGTTAAAATCTGTACTAAAACATTGTCAGTATGATTTCTATTTTACTATTATGAAAAAAGATGAACATATTTTCCTTATATATTTGTTTTCTATTTGTATTTTCACTAGTTTGAAAGCTTTGTCCATACACTTTGATCACTGCCTATATGGTAAATATTTTTCTTTGTTATTTATTTTATTTTTAGATTTCAATACCATTTGCACACAAAAACCATTAACATTTTGTGTGCTATACTTGCAAATATTTTAATTTGTCTTACTATTTTTCATTTTAGTGAAGTCTTGAATTTCATGTATATTTTAAATGTAATTTGGATCAGTCAGTCTTTTCCTATGTTCTTTTTGCTTCGAAGCTGAGTAACCCATTTCTTCTAGAGATCAGATAACTATTTCATTTTTTCCTTTAAACCGATTGTTTTATGTTCATCTCTTTCATAGGCTTGGAATATATTTTGGAGTCTGGTATTGATATTCAGTGTTGAAATACGTTTTTGTTTTTCCAAATTCTCAAAAAGGCTGTTTTGTCAAGGGCAAATTTTATTTTCATGATAGGAATTACCTGAAGGGTTTGTTGATGGAAAGAGTATGAATACTCTGGTTTCTGGGAACGAGGGGGCCAAGAAGAGAAAAGTCATGGAAGAAAGAACACAAAGGGGGCTTCTGGGAGTATGGAGGAACATAAATACTGAGCTAAAACATAAATACATTTCTTTAATGATTTGACTCCTCTGTAAACAGGGGTCCTTCCTTTATGAAATAATTCTCCTTGGAAAAATCAGGTCTACAGCCAGAAACCAAATTAATAAGTATAGCTTTCCAGAATATAGAGTATGTCAATCTCTCTGGCTGGGACCAGGGAAGGGGAAACAAAGGGTAGGACATACATCAGGAGTCTACTTCTCCACTGTTCTCTGTATCGTACCGACAGCTCTGATATCAGAGGGAAAACTGTCCTTCCCCTCGACCAAAGCTGATCCCTTCTTCTCCCTTGATCACATCCCCTCCTGACTTTTTTCTGTTTACCAACCTGTTTTGCTTATAACATTTCCTGCTTCTCTTTGCCTTAAACACATGTCCAAGGTGGGAGGTGGAGAATGATAATAAATAAAAAGAGAGAACTAAGATTTATTGAGTTCATGTTTTGGACCAAGCAATTTATGTATGTTTTCTTATTTCAACATCCCTCAAAATTACAAACCTTCACATCAGTGCTGTGAAATACCATTTCTAATTCATTTTACAGATCAAAAACCTGAAACTCCAGGAGTTTAAGTACCTTGGATGAGGTTACACTGCTAACATGCTGCACTGTTGGTATTTAAAGGCATTTCTGTTTCACTCCAGAGCCTGTGCTCTGTACCACTTCATCTTGCCAAGCTGCAAATCTGTTCTTCATAAAAAACCAAACCAAAAACCTTTTCATCCTGCTACCCCTTCCAGCTTCTATTTGCTTAGTCCAAATATCTTCTGACAACTCCTGATTGCCCCACTAGCCAGCACAGGTCCCTGTCTCCTTGCCATCCCTCTAGCTTTCTGTCCATAATTCTGTTAGAGCCATCACCTTGCATGTGATGGGTTCAGGTATTAGACTGTTTGAGTAAATATTCAATCTTGGATTGAGTAGCTGAGTGAGCTCAGGAAAGTTACTTACCCTCTTTTGCACTTCATTCATTGTGAAAAAAAAAAGAAAAAAGAAAAGTAAAAACATTTACCTCATAGGGTTGTTACAGTTTGAAATAATCTTAACTGTCATACAGTAAGAACTCAATAATCATTGGCTACTCTTTTAGGCTGATAAACTACTGGGCAGCAATTGTGTGATATTCTTGCATCTATTGCACCTAGTATGGCGTCTGATTCATATTAAGGATTTAATACACTTTGGTTGAACAAATGAATATAGTTAAGAGGAGTCTATACTCATTGTTTTTAACTTATTTTTCTTTAAACCCTTGTAATATGGCTTCCATACCACCAATCCATTAAAATTGTTATCAAACTCATTAGTAGCATCTTAATTCAATAGTTCTCTTTTCTCAGTTTCTTTAATACTGGACAGTGGTACTGATGGCCTACTTCCTAAAACACTTCCTGCACCTTACTAGTGGCATGGTACCCAAGTGGATCTATGTATCCTTCATGGCCAAATCTGTTGATGTTACCTCCTACAAAATCTCTGCAGTCTACTCCCCTCTCCTCATATGCACCGCTGTGCATCTAATCCTAGTCTTTATAACCTCATGGCTAGACTACAAGAATGGTTCCTAATCAGTCATCTTGAACCCATTGTTTCACCAATCTTATGCATTTATTACATTTGGGCTAGAGTTCTCTTTTTCAAAATACAAATATGATTAACCACCCACACATTCTCCTCTAATCTTACTTCTGAATTTTTACTTCTATGAGATTAATTACTATTCTCAACTAGTTTGAAAGTTTTAGTACCTTTTGACTCCTCTTCTCCATGACTTCCTACATCCAGTCAATAGTTCCTATCAATACCTCCACAATATCTCTTGTACTCTTTATTTTCTTTTTCACCACCATGCTGAAGGGTGCTATGTGTAGGGATTAAGTATCAGAAAATCAGTGATTCAAAAGATAAATAGATTAGACTCAGTAATATGCAAATAAATGGACTGAGTGGGACAAAACAATGAACCCAAAGGTTCTAACGTAAAGAACCTTTTAATGTAGGCATACCTTTATTTCACCTAGGAGATTCTACATGCTTTCTGGTAAGGCAGGTATCAGTCCCCATGTGTGGCTTCAAGAGGGGTAGCAGATGGGTATCAGACCATGCACAGCAATATTGGTGCATAAAATAAGCAGGACATAGCAGAACTTCCAAAGGGCAGTTCCTTCCAGGGGTTACTTCCAAAGCCTCTCCACACAGGATTATGTATTTGATGATAATCACAAAAACAGGCTGTTACCTGTTCTGTAGCTCTGTTTCAGTAAACTCATTCTTTATAATTTCCAGGCTGTGGAATTATCCATCTAAATTTTCTTCACATAAATGCTTCTTGATGAATAAAAGTACAGTGCAGATTATGTCCTTTAATGGCATCACTAATCTTCCATAATAATGGTGGGTGATGATTACTGTTTACGTTATTCAAGGTAAAAATGGATTTGTACAAGTGTGTGCATGTGATTTTGATTTGGAAGGGGGGGAAATAGAAATGGAACAGCTGAGTCAGAATGTTAGATTGAAGAAATGGATCAGCACTGATTATTTCTGATTATTTCAAACCACAGCATGAGGTAAATGCATTAGAAAACCATGTGATTTTCATATTTTCAGATTTGATTTCTGAATTGCTGCAAGCGATAAGTGAAAAAGTGCAGCAGATGTTATTTCATGGTCTGTTTATGAAGTGGAGACAATTCCAAAGAGTACAGGGACTACTGGCATCAAAGCAAAGTGTTAAGTTCCAGTTTCTCCTTCAGATCTCTACCTCCCAAGTAGCAAAAGCAGAAGTATCATCTTCAGACATTTCCACCCATTATCTCTGTTTCCAAAACTTAGCTGTGCCCACCTGATTCCCTATCCACTTCTGTTTCTGTTAACTTAGCTGCTAATTATAAAATGATGTGGGTAGTTGAGGTATGAACAAGGGATTAATGGTTTGTAGACCAAGAATTGTTGCTGTTTATTTACTTTTACATCCCAGAAACACCTGGGAAGCAGGTGTGGGAAGATTCTCTAACCTGACAATTCTTCTCTGGAGTCCATACATACTAAATATTCTCCTCTATCATAGCTATCCGAGTGTGGTTCATGCCAGCAGCCATTTTAAAGTGCCATTTGCTTTCTCATTTGTAAAAAATGAAGGAGAAAGTCCATGCAGAATAGATGCAATAATTTTGGGGGTATTTTTATTTTTATATA
Source organism: Rhinolophus sinicus (assembly GCF_057876585.1). Classification (NCBI taxonomy): domain Eukaryota; kingdom Metazoa; phylum Chordata; class Mammalia; order Chiroptera; family Rhinolophidae; genus Rhinolophus; species Rhinolophus sinicus. Next base: position 141,870,892 of record NC_142503.1, read on the forward strand.
TTTATTTACCTAATGTCTCAGGCAGTAGAGCTCAGCTACAATCTTTTTTTATCTGTTTTTTACAAACCTTGATTACTGACTTTTTTTTTTTTTTAACATGTAGTCTTCTTGGTCACTGCTATACCTGCCCCAATTTTTTTTTTCTTTCTGATTCTATATCTATTGGTTTTACATTATTAGTATTTCCCTTTCATACATTTAAAAGAGCATCTCATCTAGAAGATTCTATATGCTTGATGTTAAGGAAAATTTCAGTATCCTAATGTGGCTCTAAGAGTATATGAATATCAGTCCAAATACTTCACAAAAGTGGCATATAAAAGAACAGGAAGGCGTGGCCAGTAAGCTCAGTTGGTTACAGTGTGGTGCTAATAGCACCAAGGTTGCTGCTTTGATCCCCCCTGCCCCACCTCCCCCAGTAAGGGCCACTGTGAGGTGTGTCCTCCTTAAAAAGAAGGAAGGAAGGAAGGAAGGAAGGAAGGAAGGAAGGAAGGAAGGAAGGAAGGAAGGAAGGAAGGAAAAGAAAGAAAGAAGAAACCGCAAAACTCATTCTTGGGAACATTTGAGATCTTGCTTCCCAGCATGTCATCAGTTTGGCTAAAATAAAGTAACAGAATTGGAAAAAAATGAAAACAGAACAGGAAAAATAGCAGTTTCTGAAAGAAACGTCCTTTCAGGAGCTGGTGTCAGAGACACCCTATGTAGGACTGCATGTGTTAGTACTAATCACAAACACAGGCTTGGCTGGACTCTGTTCCCTGATACATCCTGATCGAGCAGCTGTCCTATAGTCTTTTATGACCGCACCTTTCTGTTTCCTGGTGTACCTGGGTGTTTGTTTGTTTGTTTGTTTAATATACCAGGCTCTTGAGTTTCTAGTATGTAGGCCACTTACTGACCTCTCATCACATGTTGCAAAATTGAACCTGATGAATTCATATTTCACTTCCATTAAGGCTGATGGCTGAGTTAATTACTAGTGGTATAGACTACCCCAAAGAGGTGGTCTTAAATCATTAAAATCCACCAGAAGGGGGGACTTCAAAAACCTATCATAATCACAATTATTTCTTTTCTCTATCCTCTATCTCACTTTTCCCTGAGTTCAGAGTAAAGGATATACTGAATATCAAGATATTTTGCTTGGATTATATCTTTGTGGGTCCCATTTCTAGATGTTTCTGACTTGGGGCTTCTTAGAAGTGCTGGGATGCATGAGACCATAGTCTCTCTGAGTGAAACTATAGAGTAAAGTTCTTTGGTTCAGTTGTATGTAACAAAGATGGTGTATACTGGGGTTAGCCAGGAAGCTATACATTACAAAAATCCAGCTAATTACCAGGTGTCAAAGTACCTTTGGTTTAAAGGCATTAAATCCCAAACCTCAGCTGGTATAAGGGCTTTATAGCTCATTTAGGCAAAAAGGATGGTACATGTATGTGTGTGTTGTATTAGAGCATGCACACCTGAGTGTGTGTGAGAGAGAGACAGAGAGAGAGAGAGAGAGAGAGAGAGAGAGAGAGAGAGAGAGAGAGAGAGAGAGAGAGAGAGCATTAGTAGAACAGAAGGAATTTGAAGGGCAAAATAAGCATATCTGTAAAACTGGGGACGTGAAAGTGTTTCCATCTCTATACCAGTGGTGCATGTCATGTATTTTCCTAAGGTTCTCAAATTTCCTTGATTCACATGACTTACATAGATCTTAAAATGGATAGTGATGGATCATAATGACAGACAGAAAGAGTCAAACAGGGAAGCAGATGGAGATGAGAAGTGATGGAGGGGCACCAATGCTCAAAGGGCTGAGGCATTTTAACCACCTCAGACATAGCCTCCAGTGCTAGCATCTTCAGAGACTAATAACTGTGATCCTTAGCAAAAGAAAATTGGGCTGGTGACATCTTGAATAGGGAAAAAATGACACTTCTTGTTTTTAGGTACAAATGAGACACTTAGGCAGTCCAGAGCAAGATAGCCCTGTAGGAATTTCCTCAGGGGGTAGGTAATAGATCAATTTACTTTATCATTGACTAGGTCCTAAAAGTAGTCTCTCTTCCCACATAAAAAGCGTGTGAGGAAAGCAGTGTCTGAATATACCACTTGGGAGAAATTGAAATTAAAGTTTTCTGACTAAAAATCATTTAATAATATTTCCACATAGCCCTTATAAGTTTAAAACATTAAAAGGAAGAAAACAAAGATACTATTGATGGTTCAGTGACACTTATCTAAAATATTTACTTTTAACCTACGACCAAAGCTATTGATTCTACAATTTTTTTGTTCTCCTACGTGAAATGGAAAATCCAGTTGAGTACAACAGGCTTCTGGGCTTTTCTGTCCAGTTTATTTTTCTGTCTTTGATCTCTATCCTGAGTAACTGCCTGGCTTGAGGACGCCTCTCTTAGGCAATTGGGGCAAGTACACATGTGAATGTTGTAAATTTACATGCTCCTTCCAGGAAACATAATAGAAACACTAAAAGATACTTTATCTCAATAAGTTGAGACTTTTCCTTGCTCTGTAACTCACTCACAACTTGGTGTGATAACTTAAATTATTTCATGGATGAAATGAGTGTGCATGTAATACTGTTCACTTGCCCCAGATGTGTGTCCGTGTGTGTGTGTGTGTGTGTGTGTGTGTGTGTGTGTGATATGAAGTGGATGACTAGAAATACAGAGTAACTCTGGATAGCTGGACAGCAGGGATCATTGAAAATCTTTCCCATTGAAGGCACAAAGTATTCAGTGTCCAGGAGTTAAAGAGGAGATGCATGAAATAATGGGCAGAGATATTTGGCCTGGTACTATTTTCCTGTTTCCAAAATCAAATAGCAGTCACCCTCAATACAAGAAAACTTTCTGGGAGTGACTCTCCTAAGAGGAACACCTTTGAGCAGACACTCTTGGTGCACCCCCCCCCCCCACCCCCCAAAAAAGAATTCACCCCATCCATTTTACTGCTACTATGAGTTTTGCTGCTAACAGATCACACTTGCAACTTTCTCTGGAAGATTACCCTTGGGTGATTGGATCTGTTTCACTCAGAGACAGCCTGGAACTAATGACTGAGTATGTGAGTAGGTGGGAGGTGGTGGTAACAAAAGCTCCACCACTTTGCTGCCACCAGGGAGGCAGACTCTCTAGTGCAAACATGTATCTTGCAGAAGTCCCTACGGTATCAGGCTGAAGCTAGATGATTGCACCTGAAATCATATCTTTACTTGCTTCTCCTTTGCCCTAGCCTAATTTCCTCACTTCCTGTGAGGCTTTGCCTAAGAGCACCCTCTAAATAAATCATTTACATAAGAATCATGTCTCAGCCTCTGCTTCTAAAGGAGCCAGACCAAAGACAAATAGTTATAAATGATGTTCAAAAATGTTCCTGCTGCCATTTCATGTTCTAAACGTAGATTTTTTGTTCATCAATCATCGACGAGAATTTTAAGGACCTTACGGTGCTGCTGACTTGACTGCCAGCCAGTAGTTTAACTTGGGTATAACACTGCTTTTCTTGGTATAGCAGTGTTTTTGCAATTATTTAAATACTCTATTGCTTTTCACCTCTATAATTTTATGAGGATTAATAGGAAATTGAAAAATTAGAATGCTCATTAAAAAGACAGGGGATGTAGTCCTAAAACAATGGCAACAACAAAAAATAAACATTGAAACAAAGATAAAAAATCATCCAAGCTGTAATGAAATGGTGAGTCTTTAGCTTCCATCAGACTAAATCCACATACTCGTAAAGTAGCAGAATGTGACCAATTGTGAAAAAACAGACAAAATTAAAGAACAGGTACAAAAGGCTGGAAATACAGCTTTGAGTATTTTGTATAAAGGAAGAGGATTTTATAAAATCATTATACTAATCTAACTTCTCTAAAGTATAACCCTTCATTATAGTAAGTTTCCTTTTTTACACTTTTGTGTTTGTTTTAGGAATATATTATATATGAATGTAAATGATTGCATGGGAATAGACAAGTGAAATTTTAAGAATGGAAAGGTAAGAAATCCAGTGGCAAAGGAAGAGGAAGGAAGAGCTTGGAAGGTCTGGATACACCACCCAGGTCTCCCTCCAAATACCTGCTAGAAGGCCTTTTGGCAGGCAGCCTTTCTCTTCTGCAGCTTTGCAGCATTTGCACTGAGGCCACACTCCTGCTGCGCTGCTCATTGTCAGTGACTGAGCATACCAGAGGCGACAGGGTTGGGTCATTTCTGTTCAATGCATAGATCCTTTAACAGACACCCCTTGATCTAGGATTGCCCATTGGCTTGGCTGAGGCTTTCCCAGAAAAACACTGCCATTCAAATCTCCTCCCACCAAATCCTTTTCCTTTTTCTCTCCTTTCACAGATGTCAGATATAATCATACTCTGAAGTCTGTCCTAGCCTTTCCATGATCCTTCCTTCTTTATTCTTTACAGATGTTTCTTCCCATAATTCTCTTGTGCATCTAAGCTTTCTTGACAAATTCTCTGAAAATCCAAATTGACACAAAGAGATATAATTTAGGAGTAAAAGTGTACATCATTCATTCACTGAGTCCTCTTAATATATATATATATATATATATATATATATATATATATATATATATATATATATATATATATATATATGCTTCTAAAGTAACTATGAGAAGTGTCGATGGTTGGATATGTAGTTTTCTGCCATCAACATGTAAAGCTAATGATTCAAGCAAACAGGACCATCTGGACAATTAGTGTCTTAATTGGATATTTGGTGTATATCTTCACAACCAGTTTAAATTTTAGAACACAAAAGCCAACTTCAAGAATGGCCAAAATCCAGAACACTGACAACACTAAATGCTGACAAGGATGTGGGGCAACAGGAACTCTCATTCATTGCTGGTGGGAATGCAAATGGTACTTTGGAAAACAGTCTGGCAGTTTCTTATAAAACTAAACATACTTTTACCATGCAACACAGCAATCACACTTGTTGGCATTTATCCAAAGGAGCTAAGTATTCATGTTGACACAAAAGCCTGCACATGGATGTTTACAGATAAATGGATAAACTGTGATACATCCAGACAATGGAATGTTATACAATACTAAAATGAATGAGCTATCATGCCAAGAAAAGATAAGGAAAACTAAACACATATTACTAAGTGAAAAAAGCCAATATGAAAAGGTTATACACAGTACGACTCCAACAATATGTCATTCTGGAAAAGGCAAAACTATGGAGACAGTAAAAATACCTAAGGTTCCCTGGAGTTAAGGAGACAGAAGTGAATAGGTGGAGCACAGAGGATTTTAGGGCAGTGAAACTACTCTGTATGATACAATAATGGTGGCTATGTGTTGTCATTATAAATTTATCCAAACTCATACAATATTCAACACTATGAATAAATTGCAATGCAAATTTTGAATGATTATGATGTGTCAGTATAGATCCATCAGTTATAAAAACGGTACTCTGATGAGAATGTTGATAATGGGGGAGGTTATGCATCTGTGTTAGCAGGAATTCTCTGTACCTTCCTCTCAATTTTGCTGTGAATCTAAACTTGCTCTTATTTCAGGTCATGATGGCAGGGTAGATAAACACTGTGCTTGCCTCCTCTCATGACCACATCAAAATTATAATTAAACTACAAAGCAACCATCATTGAAATTTGCCTGAAGTCCAGCTGAACCAAAGTCCTACTACTAAGGACATATAGAAAAAGCCACCTTGAGACAGGTAGGAGTAGCTGAGAGGCAGAATGAGCTGATCCCACACCTGTGCATGGCAGTTAAATATTGGGAGGGATATCTCAGCTGTGGAAGTACCCCATGAGGAGGATCCCAGACACACATCAGGCTTCCCATCCCAGAGCTCCCATGCTGGGAAGAGAAGTCCCCACAACTTCTGGTTGTGAAAACCAGGAGAAATTGTGGCTGAGTGAGACTGAGGGCTACTAGAGTCCCAGATTTTCCTCCTAAAGGGCCCACACACAAACTTTCTTCCTGATGGTCTCACTTACTCTGACCTCCAATACTGGGACAGCAGCTCAAAAGGTGCCGGGAACATACGGGAAGGAACTGAGTTGTCTGGCATCAGGGCTAAGGCTGGAAGGGCAGCTTTCTCCTAGACAGAAGGGCTGGCAGAATCCATTGTTGCTTTGTTGAGCCCTTCCCACTCCCAGCATACAGAGGCAGGCAGCTGCCATATCTGAGTCTCCATCAACCTAGTATTACTAGCTCACCCTGATTCACTGAGACCCTGCACAACCAAAGTTTCAGGGACACCCACGCTGCTTAAAGTGGCTTTTCCATAAAAGCCTGTCTTCGCCCATGCTGTGGACTTTCTTAAAATCTTTCAAAGGTTCACAACTCCCAAACAAGCAGCACCTGGCTTTGGTGTGTCCTCTTGTAGAGCAGCCCCAAGCCTAGCACTAGTAGTTCACAGGTTGGCCTCTTGAGGAACCTCCAAGACCAGTGTGAGTGGCATCTACCTGTGTATTGCTTTGTGGCTTATGCCAGGTGGCCCTGGTCAGGGCACTGGCTGTGGCTGAACATGCCCGATGGCCAACTTTAAACTGAGCCTGAACATCACATAGCCACCTCCAAGGACAACACACCCAAAGGGCAGACTGGGCAGGCACTAGAGCTCTGCTAAAGCGAATCCTGCTCTTCAGGATCAGCACCTGCACAATAGCGCCTCCACTGTAGTCATGACCACTCCTTGCAATCAATCATCCTCAGGATCAATCCCTCCCATTGATGTGTAAACAGCAACCAAGGCTCAACTATAACAGGATGGTACATATAACTCACACAAGGGACATACCTGGAGCACTTGATCAGGTGACCAGGAAGACTGTGCCACTGGTCCCCACAGGACACCTACTATATAAGTCCACTCTACTAAGACCAGGAGACATAGTAGCTCTACCTAATACATAGAAACAAACAGGGAGGCAGCCAAAATAGGGAGACAAAGAAACATATCCCCAATGAAAGAACAGAACAAAAACTCCAGGAAAGAGAGAGAAAGAGAGAGAGAGAGTGAGAGAGAGAGAGAGAGAGAGAGAGAGAGAGAGAGAGAGAGAATCTACCAGACACAGAGTTTGAAACGCTGGTTATATAAGGATGTTCAATGATCTCATTGAGAACTTCAACAAAGAGATAGGAAACATAAAAATGGAAGTAGAAAACACCAAAGGAACACGTCAGAAATGAAGAATACAATAATTAAAATGAAGAATACAACAGAGGTAATCAACAGTAGATTAGATGAAACAGAGGATCAAATAAGTGATTTGGAAGATAGGGGTAGCAGAAAACACTCAATCAGAAGAGCAAAATTATAAAGAATCTAAAAATATGAGGATAGTTTAAGGCAGGGGTGTCCAAACTGTGGCCCGCAGGCCAACTGCAGCCCACAATCCATTTTTAATTGGCCCGAAGCAAATTCCAAAAATATATTTAGTTAAATAAATCAGGTGAGGCAATACGTACTTCACCTCGAGTGAGTGGTCCGGCTGTTTGTGTATTTTACCGCATATGGCCCTTGGTAAAAAACGTTGAAAAAAGTTTGGACACCCCGGGTTTAAGGGATCTCTGGGACAACATCAAGTGTACAAATGTTTGCATCATAGGGGTACTGGAAGGAGGAGAGAGAGAGAGCAAGAAATTGAAAAAATATTTCAAGAAATAATGATGAAGAACTTCCCTAACCTGGCAAAAGAAATAGACATAAAAGCCCGGGAAGTGCAGAGTCACAAGCAAGATGAACCAAAAGAGGCCCACACTAAGACACATCATAATTAAAATGGCAAAGTTTAAAAGCAAAGAAAGAATCTTAAAAGCAGCAAAAGAAAAATGGTTAGTTACTTAAAAGGAAGCTCCCATAAGACTCTCAGCTTGTTTCTCAACAGAAACTTTGCCAGTCAGAAGGTATTGGCACAAAATATTTAAAGTGATGAAAAGTACTAACTGACAACCAAAATTACTTTACCCAGCAAAGCTATCATTTAGAATCAAAGGACAGATAAACAGCTTCACAGACAAGAAAAAGCTAAAGGAGTTCATCACCACCAAACCAGTATTACAAGTAATGTTAGAGGGACTTAAGATGAAAAAAAAAAAAAAAAAAGGAAAAGAAAAAGATCAAAATATGAATACTAAAATGTCAATAACTACATACCTATCAATAATTAATTTAAATGTAAATGGATTAAACGTTCCAATTAAAAGACATAGGGCTAGATGCATAAGAGAACTCAACCATTACATATGCTGCCTACAAGAGACTCACTTCGGATCAAAAGACACAAAGACTGAAAGTTGAAAATAGAGGGATGGAAAAAGATATTTCATGAAAATGGAAATGGAAAAAAAAAATCACGAAAAAAACATCTGGGGTAGAAATACTTATACCAGACAAAACAAAGTCTAGAACAAGAGACAAAGAAGGACCCAGTAATCCCACTTCTGGGTATTAATCCAAAGAAATCTAAAGGGGACATGAGTATCCATATATTCATTGCTGCATTGCTTATAATAGCCAAGATGTGAAGGCAGCCTGGGTGCCCATCAATAGATGAATGGATAAAGAAGAGGTGGTACATATATACAATGGAAAATTGCCTGGCCATGGAAGGAATGGGTTCTTTCCATCTGTGGTGGCATGGATGGACCTGGAGGGTACTGTGCTGAGTGGAATATCAGACAAAGACAGACACAATGTGATTTCACTTATACGTGGAATCTAAAGAACAAAATAAACAAACAAAACAGAAACAAACTCATACATACGGAAAACATTTTGATAGTTGCCAGATGAAAGAGGGGTTGAGGGGGTGGGTGGAAAAGGGATTAAGAAGCATAAGTTGGTTATTACAAAGTAGTCATGGGGATGTAGGGTATAGCATAAGGAATATAGTCAATAATACTGTAATAACTATGCATGGTGTCAGATGAGTAGTGGATTTATGGGAGGAGGGGTTGGGGACAAGGTGAAAACATGAAGGGATAAAAAGTACGAATTTGTAGTTACAAAACAGTCATGGGGACGTAAAGTGAAGCATAGAGAATATAGCCAATAATATGATAATAACTATGAATAGTGGGTACTAGACCTGTCAAGGGGATTACTTTTTAAATTATATCAATGTCTAACCACTATGCTGTACACCTAAAACTAATATAAAATAATGCTGAATGTCAACTGCAATTGAAAAATTTTAAAAAGAGGGGGAAAAGGTGAAGGAAAATGAAACAAAGCAAAATAAAACTTTCCAGAAATCAGACAGATGGTGCTCAAACTATCACTTTTATCACTGATACAGTCCAAACGGAAAATGAAGTTTAGATATGTGGTGAAAATTAGGTCTACACTTTCCCGAGAATTGAACTTACCCACGATAAAGGCATAGCTGCAGGCTGCTCCTTTGCATACCCTGCGGAAGGCAGGGGCAAAATGTCCAGACCCCATGCACAACAGTGGTTAGAGTGGAGCTGAAAATTTCCTATCGCCTAGGGAAGTCTTAGCCATCATAAGATGACAGCGCAACATATTACTGACATGTTTGGTGATGCTGGTGCAAACAAACCTACTGCACTGTCAGTTGTATAAAAAGGTAACACATACAATTATGTACAGTACATGATACTTAATAATAATAAATGACTATGTTACTGGTTTAAAAATTTTTTTAAGTAGAACTGCTCTTGAAAATTAAATTTGTTAAAAATGGGAAGAAAAAATAAAGTCAGCCTTCAGAGCATAAAAGAGCCGTCAAGTGGTAATAACTCACATTTAAATTCCATATGCTTTGAGCAATCTAGTTTATCCCACTGAGCTTTAGTTTCTTTACCTAGAAAACCAGATATAATAGTCCTTATAGTGCAGAGATGTTCTAAAGATAAAATAAAATGACTTAACATTATTTGGAAATGCTTAATAATAAAAAAAATCCATGATAATAGTTTCCTCCCAGCTAAACATGTGACTATCTGACCTTACAGAAAATCTGTAGGTCATTGTATATACAATTAAAGGGGGTAATAGAAAAAAAGAATAAAACATTTGACCATATAGAAAAAGACATTTTCCTGTGTTACTGTAAGCAATGTTCTCTTCCCTTATCTCTCAATCCCAAAGGATCCAGCTGCAAATGTGAATATAGATATTATGTTTTCTTTCCAGTTTTCAGAACTGGAAAGTGGAGGGAATATTAAAAAGAAAAATATTCTTCCTTAAGTTAAACTATAAATGAAAAAGCAAAATTATAAGTTTTACTAATGCTCCCAGAGATTTATCATATTTTCTTAAGTTATTGAAACCCCTAAATCTGTCAGAAAAGAAGTATCAATAACTCATTAAAACACTCTGGACTTAAATATTTTAAAAGGCAATGTCCCATCAGGTACAGCCTCACTGAAATGTGGAGACTTCGAAGAGGAGATTGGAAATACTTTATTTAGGCTGGGACGTAGGGAAGGAAATTAGAAAGGAGGTGGGAGCTTTTATAGCAGAAGAGATTAGAGGGTAGGAAGCTGAAGATTTTGGGGGGAGATATTAATAAGCTGTGTTGGGCACCAGCTCTTGCCTCCAGTTGAAGATTTCATTGTCCAGTTGATGGAAGTGGTGGTGGCCCCACCACTTTCAGCTGAAACACGGTATTACTTGCCCCTAACTGAAGAGAGACAGCTCATCCAAGATCAGGACTCCTTCCTACAGGTCAATACACAGGAACAAATGCCTGGCTGACTTGTCTTTAGCTGAGACAAATCTGAAGGGCTGGCTCCCCAAGCTTTAGAGCTCTCATGAAACTGCTGAGGCCTTGGTCACATTCACATCACAGTTCAACTTCTCCTGCTGCCCAAACTCTCAGTGCTCTCACAGAGATGTTGACCTTAAGAGTGTTGCCCAGCAAACTTGATGCACGCAAATCTCTTCCTTAGTCTCTGCTTCCAGGGAACCTAACCTGAGAAACCAGCCCTGTTGAAAAACATCAAAAGACGGAATGAATGAATTCAGTTGAGTGTCCGGGTCATGACAGGCCCCAAGAATATGTGTAAGAGAGAATAGGTTTGATCAGATTTACTGTGGCAGAAGGTGGCAGTCTTAGTACATTAGTATTTGAGCACTTAGAAGGATGCATATTTCAACTTGAAGCTGAAATATATCTTGGGGCTTGGATTATATATATATACACACACACACATATATATATATGTGTGTATATATATATATATATACACATATTATATATATATTTATTTCTTCAGATCAATGGTCCTGAATAAAGAACTTACCCTAGCCCTAAAAATGAATATAAATAACAATTTAATGAATAAACAACCAAATAAATAAATAGAAAATTATTTTAAAAGCATACTTAAGAGAAAGGTTGAGTCCTAGATCTTGTCATAAAAAGCAGACTTAATGATAATTGACCAGTCAAAATTGGACAAAATTATTAGAATAAACAGTGGCTTCCAATTGTCTCCGGTAATTTTTCTAAGTTTACACATTACTTAGCAACAATTTAGTTTTCTGGGCTACAGCTGCAACATTTAAATTCTTCCTTCCCTATGCTATGTTATTTTAAAACTTCAGTTAACTCCTTCAGCTGTTCCTTTTTCCTTCTCCTCTATTAAAAACAGTTATAACAACCCTTCACCTTAATTGCCCTTAGTCAATTTCTGCTGACAATATATATGTATTTATTTTTCTTTTGGTTATACAGAGCAAGCTTAATTAAAATAAGGATGTAGAATGCCCCTTCAGATTTGGTCCTTTATTTTTGTCTCACTTCTATTCTTTATTAAAATTTGTTAATTCTTTAATTTTAATGGAATACCCATAGTGTCATATGATATTAGGGGCCTAAATCTTTGAAAGTGTGATGTTAAACACTTACTGACTTCTCTCTAAAAAAATAAGAATTAGTAAATCATGAATAAAACTATTCACATTAGATGTGATACCCTATATTCTATGCCTATTTCTTTGACATTTCAACTTCCCCAGTGTCAGCACAGGTCTTAGGTCTGTCACATGCTTCAACTGACAATTACTTCCCCATTTCTCTCATATTTAGATAATGCCACTCCTACTTTTGGATGGTCCTTTGTCGGATTGATATCAGTTCATAACATTCCGCAACAAAAGGGATATCTATTGAATAAACATTCCTTTTCCCAAACTTAACACACCAAAAATGGTGTAAGTAAACAAAAATGTTGTTCAAGGCAGTGGAAGGAGGAAGGGTTGGCGTAGGGGGTGACACTGATACTACAATTAATTGTGTTGTTCTATGTCATCTATTTTTAAAGGCAATTTTTACCACATACTGCATACATACATATTATGTATTTGGGGCCAAAATATGGCATACATCTGTAGCTAATATATAACTTTTCTTCCAAAAGGAATGTTGCTAGAAGTAAGTGAAAGAAATTCTGAAAAAAAAAGCATAATTTGTAGGGTTATGTGGCCCCTCTCTGCAGCAATAACTGTAAAAGCAAATGCCTATCTCTTGCCAGTCATAACTAGCCCAGCAGCTTCTTAAAAGTAACTTGTAAGACAGAGGAATTTCCTTAGGAAGGAGAAACAACAGACTGAAGTAAATTTGAACTACGGGTGAGATGGGGCCTTGTTTACCTGGAAAAAGGCAACTCGTGCTTGTATTTGTTGAGTACTTTTATGTATGTTAACTCATTTTTTCCTCCTAATAACCCTTTGAGCAAGGTGGCATTATTTTCTTATTATAGAAATGAGGAATCTGATTCTTGGAGGTGGAACATAACTTGCCCAAAGTCACACAGATATTAATTGACAGTTAATGTTTGCACTCAGGCAGTCTGATTCTATAGCCCTTTCATTTTAAAACAATATACTGTGAAAGCAAAGGCAGGGGGCAAAAACACATGCCCCGTTGAACAGAAGGCCAAGAAGAAATCAGCACACTCACTAACCTGACTTCTCATTTGTAGTAGGGGAAAATCAATAGATACTGCTTCATTATCCAGTCTCTCATTTCCCCCCAAGATTGTAAGCTCCATTAAACAAGAAATCACATCTAATTTAACTTTATCTCTAGAATCTCTAGTAACTTTATCTCTAGACAGAGTATGAAACATAAGGAATACTCAATACATATATATCTGATGAACAAATGAACTGGATGAAAGAGAAATACCAGTATAAAATCCTGAAATTTTTCTTTGCCTCCCATTCTTATACTTTTGTGTAAAAATTCCCCGTTTTCTCAGAAGTATGGACTGTCTCAAGAACAATTTTGATTATAAGCATAAGCGTCAAAAGAAGAAAATGCTCATCTTATGGCCTCCAAATGAGGCCCTTAAAACCCAAAGTTGAAATGAGAGCCTTGACAGAAAAGCATTTTTTTGAGGCTCAAGAAATGAAGCCCTAGTATAATTGATTTTCCTGTAACACTGAGAGTCTATAAAAGCCCTTGCAAGGCTGAGTCCTGGGGAAATCTTCAGAACTAGGATAACAGAGGAAAACAAAGAAGGTAAAAATATTAAAGGAAGTTAAGATATATACAGAGGGTAGACTGAGGAGTTTCAATACATGTGTAATGAGAATCCCAGTCTGAAATAATGAGAAAGAGAGAAAGTGATGGAGGAAGGGAGGGAGGAAAGGACAGAAGGAGAAAGGAAGGAAGGAAGGAAGGAAGGAAGGAAAGAAAGAAGGAAGAAAGGTAATATTTAAAGAGAGGATGGCTGAAATATTTCCTGTATGGATCAGAAAACCAATATTACAAACAGTAAGTCCAAAAAATCCCATGTATGATAAACTAAATTTAAAAAAATTCCCACTTAGATACATAACAGAGAAAATGAAGAACATCAAACACAGATGGAAAAATCCTATACACAACCAATGTGAAAAATGTAAGTTATCTCTAGCAGAAACTATTGACAGCTGATATCTCCACAGCAACACTGGAAAAAAAAGAAAAAGGAATATCTTCAAAATGTTACGAGAAAATAACTACTAAGTTAAAATTTTAAATTCACAACACTAATTTTTAACAAGAAGGCCAAAATTATTGCATTTTTGTTTTGTACCAAGAGACATACAGAAGAATATCCTTCAAGTAAAGTAAAATTTATACCATAAATAAAATAGGAGGAGTCAAGAAAATGGTAAACATGTGGATCAATCTAAACATACCAGAACAGTACAAAATCACAATTTGGGGTCCTTAATGTCAACTTGAAGCTTCACCATCATGTTTTTAATTCATTTGATCTTATCATAAGTGTATTAATTTCCTATTGCTCCTGTTACAAATTACCACAGACCTAACGGCTTAGAACAACATAGATTTATTATATTGCAGTTCTATTGGTCTCAAGATAAAATCAGAGTGTGGGCAGGGTGCTGTTCCTACTGGAATCTCTAGAGAAGCTGTAGGGAATGATTCATTTCCTTGCTTTTTCTAGCTAGAAATCACTCCTAAAGGTCTAGAAGTTGCCTACTAGCCTTAGCTTGTAGCCACATTTCTTGTCTTCAAAACCAGCAAGGTTTTTGCCATCTCTGGTTCTCCTCTGTCTCCCTTCCTCTTTCACATATAAGTGTTAGGTCTCTCAATGTTAGGTCTCAAAGACCTTGACTTACAGACAGAGCCATGTCTGCAAGAATATCTGTTGGCCTGCACCTGTAGACAGAGCCAAACTTGCGATAATAGAAAACAAAACAGCCACAAAACAACTACTGGCTTAGAGGCAGTCAGCATTTTCTGTTCAAACGATGCTACCCTGTCAGCACAGCCCCTATAAAACCCTCCTCACCCCCTCCTTCTGGGCTGCAAGTCTCCTTTAGACATGCAGCCCAGGCTGTAGCCATCTTTTGCTCAGCCTGATATATTTTTCTCTCTTACAATACAAACTTTCTTAACTTGCCTGACCATGCGTGTTCCTTTACTGGCCGACCTATCACTAAGGGCTCTTGTGATTACATTGGGCCTGTCGGGATAATCCAGAATAATCTTCCCATCTCAAGGTCAGCTGATTAGCAACCTTAATTATTAATATATCGGTAACTTGAATTCCTCTTTGCCATGTAACATATCGTATTCACACATTCCAGGGATTAGGGTGCAAAGATCCTTAAGCAGACATTATTCTGCTACTATAGTACGTTTCTAATTATCCTTAGTAGCGTTTAATACACAATCAACTATGTCCAATCATATAGAATTTTTGTATTACTGTAAATTGCTTATAAATTAATTTTTAAATCACAAAAACACAACTAGCAAAGTGTCCAATAGAAAAGCAGACAAACAGATTATTTGGTAGTTTCTTATAAAGGTAAAAATATATTTACTCAATGGCCCAAGAGAAATGAAAACATATGTTCACAGAACAACTTGTACAAGAATATTCATAGCAGGCTTATTTATAATAGTCAAAACCTGGAAACAATCCAAATATTCATAAATAGGAATATAGATAAACAAATTGGGGTCTATTCAGAAAAAAAGGAACAAATTATTCATGTACTCAACAACATGGCTAAATCACAAAGTCATGTTGAGTAAAAGAAGCTACATAAATATACACAAAGAAATTCCTACTATATGATTCATTTACATGAAGTCCTTGAATGGGCAAAATAATACATGATAGAAGTTAGAATGTGCTGGCTCTAGGAGGATGTGGGAAAGGGACTAGAAAAGGGGCAAGAGGGAACTTTTGGAGTGTTTGGGTGGTGGCTACACAGGCATATACAATTGTCAAAACTCATTGAACGTAAGAACTGTGAAATTCAAATGATCTATCAGAGCTCCTTAGTAACTATTCAGATAGCATCTGAGTAACTTCAAACTCCACCTTTCTTGCACTGTTGGTTTTAGCTTCTTTGCTGTTAAATTTACTCTCAGACATTTTCACTCTTGTTAAAATTACCTTTAGGGCATCAGTAAAAAGCTGCATTTATTTTTGAATCTATACAAAGTAGCCAAAAAATATATTATGTCCAAATGTAAACATTTTCCCATAAGCATAACTGTTTTCAGGGTACAAATGTCCTTGCCTTTTTCACATGGGCTGATGCTTTATGTATTTATTTTCTAAATTTATAATCCACTATGATTACATTCAATGCCAGAGTACAGAAGTGCATTATTTCAGGCTCATTACCTTTAAAAAGGTATGTAGCTCCTTCACACTAATTAGAATGAAATAAGATCAAATAATAGTAGCCCAATTCATGAAAATTTCTGTTCTTGTAATTGACATAATCAAATAAATGAATTTGAGAACAATGAAAATTTCCAATTACAATTTCTTCAATGTTATTTACATTCAATTTTCCCTATAAAAATTTAAATTGAATCAATTTTTATTTACTGAAAATATATCTATAAGCTCACATTAATTAGATCTGAAGTAGAAAATTCAATTATATAAGGTAGGTCAGGTTAAATTCATTTGTCAAATTTCAAATTATAAGTATTAATAACTTTCAGATAGTTAATTGTCATATACCTATACTTAACATGTCAAAAGCCTTTGCATAATGAGTTTTAATAAACTAAATGCCTTAAATCTAACATTTTCTTATTTTTAGCAATATATGGGACACCATCTCTCTTATTTTGAATAAAATTAAAGGTGACAAGTCAGTTTCAATAATCTCTCCACTAGTTGTAAAAGTAGTACTTTACCAAATAAAAATTTTCCAAAAAAATCTTAATTTTTTCCAACTTTAGCTTATTTTTCAATTTCTTATTTCTGAACATTTAATACCAATTGGAGCCATATATTTGATTTTTAACTTTGAAATTAATATAGAAAAATACTATGGCCGTCAAAAAATAGACACTCATTATTTTTTCAGATCAAATTCATCCCGATAAGTATGCACAAAATCAAACCAATAAAACAGTGAGCAAATGTATGTATTAACAAAAAAGATGTTTTCTTGCTTCAGGTCCATGACAGAATCCCCCCCAAAAATGTGGTCTCAAAATGACATATACTTGTGTGCATCTGTACTATAAAATATACTTTGTCCAAGTAAGAGTTCAATGATGTTTACTGAATTCAGCTGAATTCACATTGCCACCCACATAAATACATATTTTTGATGATACTGAATTGAAAAACATTAAAAAGTTGTCTTCAGGTAGAGGTATTACTTATTCGCCAGAGGAAGGATAATAAGTCCCTGAGAGAAATATAAACTCATAAGTCTGTTTTCTTTGTTGCCCAATATGTTTTCTGCAGTCTTTTCTAGATCTGTACAAATCTTGGTCAGTAGACTTAGACTCAGCTGTTATTAGGAAGGATTCATCCTTGGTCTGGGAAAAACCAGTTTAAATTTGTATACAGTAGAAAAACTTCTCTAACTGATTCAACTGTTAGCACAATTTTCTACAGGATTCCAAAAAAGTTTTAAAAAATTTCCTTATGGATACTGTATATTCTACTTTGTTAATTTAATTTCTTATAAGACATACTTAACTCTTTCTATCATTGTGAATGATATTTACTTAATTGTATTGTATTCCTAAATAAATCCAATGTGACTTATTCTTATTTGTCTCTCGTAGAATCCCTTCAGTTAGCGTGTCACTACTGGGACTCAAAATAATTGTAATTATACCCATTGTTCATGGGCCAAACCACCTTGGCTAATGCTTGCATGTGCAAACACTCTCTTTTATGTGAATCCAGATCTTTCTCAGGTGTAGCTCACTAGGTTTCCTTGACTTAATTAAGAGAAAAGCATCAGGATTACCCTGAGATCCTCTGTGATTAAGCCTCTACCTCCTTTATTCCCCGTTAATCTATAGTAGATTCTTCCATTGTTAATGAGAAAGTACTTGGGACACTTGGAGTTGAAGCAAATGTTTAGGCCCAGAAGTTCCTCACCATTAAAATATCACAACTGCACTGACCATACTCTTCCCTGGGTTCAGCGTCCCAAAGTTGCACACACTGCACTTCCGTAACCCCGTCCACATTTAACTGAATTGATGAGCATTACTTTCATGGCCAGATGCTGACAGATGAAAATAAACATAGAAGCCAAGAAATAAAGAGAGAAATCTCATCAACCCAAGAAATGTGTGTGTGTGTGTGTGTGTGTGTGTGTGTGTTTCATTTCAGTCCAATTCAAAACTGTTTATCAGAGATAATCATGGCAGCTTAAAACATGATAACCTCATGTACTCAGCAATCATATTTTTTTGCTGTTGCTCAGAAATCACTTAGTATCTATTGTATCACTGCAATAGGGACTATGAGGGATAACAAATATATTAACAGAGTTGTAAAATGAGTCCACTGCTGAATACCAGTGTGGTTTCTAATAGTGGCATGTTTGCCTCTTGGCTGACAGTGGCATTGGAGATGAAAGTGGAGGCACAAGGTCTTGTTGCCTGTCCCTGAGTCACTCACCTTTTGGTTGGAGGAGTCATTGATCAGTAAATCACTACAGATTATATCATGGGATAAGAGCAATGGTTAGAAGGACCACCTGCTGGTGGCTTTGATAGCAGTTGTAGTTGTACAAGGATGTTACTATTCACTGTTCTCTATTGTCAGCCCGTCCAAGCAGGACATCCAAGTATAGAGTTATACAGCATACTATCAGGACTTCTTTTTAGTTTGTACCTGTTTTATGAATCACTTTGTTCTGACTGATGGTTTCTTGTCTCAGTTTTAGAAAGGTGAGTTTTTCTATCTCTCTTCCTAAAATGTTAGTCTCCTTTGCTGCTGGGTCTTCTTCCTGCATTGGCAACAGCTATCTTTGACAGCTTCATTGGTATTCACATTGTTTAATCTCAAAGTGACTTCTATTTTCTTGCTTTAACCATGACATGTGGTAAAAGAAATTCTTGTTTTTTCAGATTCTTGATTTTTTTTATTTTCCCCTACCCTCAAGAGTAATGGGAGGGCCTGCTTGGGCCTCTGTATGTTTGGGCCACTCGCAACCAAGATCACACGGCCTGGATGGGATCATACAAAATGGGAAGATCCAGGGAGGATAACTTAAACTAAAGCCCTGGAGGGGCTATTTTCAGGCCAAAAGCTTTCATGTCAAATGTAAACCCAAATTATATAGTCCACAGTGTGAAAACAAATATCCAAAAGCAAAACATCATGAGATCAAAGAAGAAATAGAAGTGGAAAAAAGAAAGGCAGCTCTTAGGCTTCCACTGTTGTAAGTTTTGGCTGACTGTTACCATATCTGTGGATCTAGACTGACATCAATTCTAGGTGCTCTCTCTCCTTTTATGCTTGCAAATACTCATACTCAATCCTTTGCCACTTCAAGCCATATCTGAATTTGAGATAGATCATTGAAAGAATCCCCCATTTCTCAACACACATGTGATACAAAAATTAAATGCCCTCCCAGCACTATAATCTCACAGTAGCACTGGAGAAACTGTTCCTAATGATTTAACCAGACCGTCTTATCATTTATGGTAAGTTGTTGTGGAGCTCTGTGGCCCTAAGTAAGCCCAATGTTTAAAGAAATAGTATTCAATTTTACCACATTCAATTAGTTCAGGGATTAGTACCTCTTTCCACTTCTACAGGTCTCCACTTTCTACACAGATATTGCAAGTCATTCAGGACCGTAAGTTAAACTTTTACACTGACTCTTCAGCTACAGTGTGTTCTCGAGCTCTCCTTAGTAATTACCAGTTTCCCCTCTAGATAGACAACTTGTCTATAATAACTGGAAAGTGATTTTTGTTGAAGACCATTTTCAGGAAGTAAGCGTAAGTTCAGCAAAGGGAAAATAAACGTACAGGAGGTGGAGAAAGGCAAATCTTCGCATCTGTGGTTCTGTTTTGGACACTCCCCCTATGGTTGGTGAAAGATAACTGAGGGAATCATCTTTGTTTTCTCACTTTGCGTATCAATCAGTCAAAGATTTGAATTTTTCTAATAATAGATTGTCTGTCAAAAAATACTAAAAAGCTGAGAAATTCTTTATTGAGTGCTATTGTTTGTACCACACTATCTTAAGTATGCAATCTAAATGTATAAACAGGTATAAGACAAGATTCCATCCTTCGAGCAACTTATAAACATGTTTTTGTAAAGAAAATTAAGAAACAAAGAAAGATTATACAAAAACATACTAGATTATGTAATGTAAACAAGTGCTACATGATTTAGGAGAAAAGAGACTAAAGTTCACTGAAGAAATAATAGCAGATGACCTGGAAGAGTTCTGAGTCATAATTGATCTTGAAGGGTAGGTCCAACAGCAAAACGTGTAGTAAAGGAAATTGGCATTCTAGATACACCACTATCAAAAAGGTTGACAGGGTGTTCTCCTTACTTTAAAGCTCTAGCTAATATTATTTCAAATATATTTTTAAAACAATCTGAGAGCAACGATGTCTTTCTGTCCTTTAAGGATGAATGAAATGCTGACTGTCCTCTTTTTCCTTCCCCAAAATAGAACTACACACAAGCATACTCCAGATAACCCATACATAAGTGGACCTGAAACAGATAAACGGAATGCTGTAGATCATAAAGTAACTAAGGTGGAAATGATTGGAAAGGGTCTAGAATGCCTACAGACACCCCTCCCTAACCCCCATTCACTGTTTGGTCGTGCAAGAACAGAAACCCTCTGGAGCAGTTATGGACAGCTAAGAGGGTGTGAGAGAAGTTAAGTCTTGTTAGGGTCTTACCTCCGTTTTTGCATCTATACAATTTTTTTTTTTTTTAAAGCAAATAAAGTCTTTAAACAATTATAGGAAAACTGGGGTCATTCTAAAATGTGCAGATGAACTCAATTATGAGGACGTTACCATTCTGACACAGACTGGTGTGGGATAGAGGAAGGACTATCTGCATAAGGTGAAGACCTATGGAGACAAGGAAAGAGTCAAAATCAAACCAAGGCAGGGACTACTCTTGGCTAAACAGTTAACCAATATTTGGAGAGGAATAGTTGGAGTTCAACTCCAAAACCAAAATGTATTTATAACTTTGTAGTTTTATAATTTAAATTTTATTAACACAATTCAGTTTGATAATTAGAATGCAGTTCATTCAGGGTGTTAGCCATTCTTTTTTATTTAAGATATACAATTTGATGTTTTGATACATGTATGACATGTACATTGTGAAATGATCACCACAATCAAGCTAATTAGTATATCTATCACCTCACATAGTTACAGTATTTTGAGGGTAGGGGGTTGTGGTGAGAACACTTAAGATCTAGCAAATTTCAAGTATACAATACAGTACTGCTAACTATATTTACCATGTTGCACATTATATTTCCAGAACTTATTCCTTTTTCATAACTGAAACATTCTATCCTTTGACCAACATTTCCCCATGTTCCTCTGCCGGTGACCCCTGGCAGCCACCGTTTTACTCTCTGCTTCTGTGAGTTTGACTACTTAAGACTCCACATGCAGTGAGATCATGCAATATTTGTCTTTTTCTGTTTGGTGTATTTCACTTAGCATAATGCCTTCCAGGTACATCCAAGTTGTCATAAATATCAGGATTTCTTTCTGTCTATGACTGAATAATATTTCCGTGTGTGTGTGTGTGTGTGTGTGTGTGTGTGTGTGTGTGTAAAATCTCCGATTTTCTTTATCCATTCATCTGTCGATGGACACGTAGGCTGTTTCTATATCCTTTGCATACTGTGGTAGTTCTGTTTTTGAGGAACTTCCATACTGATTTCTATAATGTCTAAACCAATGTATAGTCCCAGTGCACAAGAGTTTCCTGTTTTCCACATCCTTATCAACACTTGTTATATCTTGTCTTCATGAAAATAGACATTCTGCTAAATGTGAAGTGACATCTCGTTTTGGTTTTAATCTACATTTCCCTGATGGTTGAGTACATTTTCATGTACCTGTTGGCCATGTGTATGTCTTCTTTGGAAAAATATCTGTTCAGGTCCTTTGACTATTTTTTTACTTGAATTATTATTATTATTATTTTGCTATTAAGTTCTATGAGTTCTTTATATATTTAGGATACTCATCCTTTATCAGATATATGGTTTGCAGGTGTTTTTTCCCATTACAAAGGTTGATTTTTCACTTTGTTGATTGTTTATATTCCCCTGTAGAAGCTTTTTAGTTCGATGCAATGCCACTTGTCTATTTTTGCTTTTGTTACTTGTCTTTTGATGTCATATCCAAAAGTATCATTGTCAAGACTAATATAAAGAAGCTTTTCCCCTGTATTTTCTTTTAGTAGTTATATGGTTTCAGGTCTTACATGTAATTGTTTAATCCACTTTAAGTCAATTTTTATATATGATGTAAGGTAACTGTCTGATTTCATTCTTTTGCATGTAGATAACCAGTTTTCCTAACACCATTTATTGAGGAGATATACATTTGAATCTTTGCACCATTGTCAAAGATCAATTGACCTTAAATACCTGGATTTATTTTCTTCAATAGTTCTTAAGAAATTCTTTTAAAATTACTATTAAAAAGAAGTACTTGAAATTGGAACCCAGCCAACAATTCCTGAAAGTATTTCAGGACTAATACTGAACAAAAAGATTATTTAAAAACTTCCTAAACAAGACTTATTAATTGTAGGTGTACCACACATTATCTAAATTAATTTACTAAAAAATACCCAAAAATGATTTTTCACTTTTTCTTTTTTTCTTAATTATATTGGGTGAAACCTGTAAAACTTCAATGCTACTACTTTTCTTAGAAGGATTCTAGTAATTTTTACACTGTTCCAACTGATAAGAGAAGCACTAAATACTCAAAAGAGCCCTTCTTTACGATATTTTCCTCCCATTTTTCAATTCCTGAAGGAATTACGTACTTCATATATGTGCTTCATTGATACTTCTAGGTACCAAAAACATTCCTAAAGGTGATTAGAGTTGAAAATAGAAGGATTGTTTTTACTTTGTTATTCTAACTTATGTACCTTTGAAATCAATGTGTTAAATTTTTCTGTTCTGCTCTATTCTTTTATTTCTTTATAATCAATCAAGTATGATTTCAAGGTATATCAGAGGAGCACTGAGGAATATTTTTCATACCTTAAATTCCTCAGATGACTTAAAAGAAATATATATAATTTCTGAGTAGATCTTTTGAAAAATTAACCAATTCCATTTAATATATAAATTCAACAACCAAACTAGATCAATCAACCTGTATTTAGGGCAGATTATTTTGCCTGATAATTTATTTGAAAAGTCACGTGCTTGACCATTTGGAATTTTTTTTTTTCTTTTTTATTCACAGGACCAGTAATCCTTTTCAGGAAAAGATGACTTGTGAAATTTATGACAGGCCATCATAAATTTACAAAAATACCCAAGCTTTCCTGAGAAAAAGGCCTTAAGAATTCAATCCAATATTTTACTTTTAGAGAAGTACAAAAAAAAAAAATAAAATAATGACACCTTTATTTTAAGCAAGCTAACTGATAGATATACTACTGTGAGTACCTGGGTCTTCTTTAGAATTATAATATTTTCATTCATTTATCCCTCATACATTATAAGATTATTGAATGCCTATAGTGAACAAAACATCATAAACATGCACATGTTTTATAACCTTTGGAGTAACAGTTCACAGTAATGAATTAGGTAGTAACTGTACTTGTTTTTAATATGGAATTCTATTTATTATGCACCCTGTAAAATATGAAAAATATTTATCCTGCCAAGTATTACACATAAATACTTGCTTAGCTTTAGAAGTCTAAATTCTGGTAGGCTATGCAGAAAATGAAGAAATGTATAGCTTAACTTCATTATACACTATATAAAGATGTATATAAATATATCTTGATAGAGAGATGAGGGGTGGAGTGATGGTATTCAACACACTTTCCTGTGTGTTTTAAATTGCAACATAAGTGAAATAAATATTGCCCACAATTCTTTCGGGAAAAAAAGATAAGGGGACTTGAATCCATAATACAGCACTTTTCTTGAAGCTAAATTTAAAAGACCTAAGGTAGACAAAAAAGGAGAGCTGTGTAGGGAATATAAATGAGACAAAACCTGGTTTTATAAAATGATATTTAAGAGAAGGTGTAGTGCCATGGCCACAGATTCAAGCTAAGGAGCATCTATGCACATTTCTGACTTTCTTATTTTTCAAGAGAAAGGGTTACATGCCAGAAAGCTGACAATAGAAGAAGTGTTTGGAAATTCAGTGCTTTTATCTTCAAAACTAACATCTAAGAGAAATGGAAAGGCTGCATTTTTTTATCTGCACAAAAGCAAATTCAAATGATTATTACTTTTTATCTTCTTTATGATATTGCCATAGGTTTTAGTTAAATATTTCTCTCTCCATCCCCCAAACTCACCCTTTAAATTTGTGACTAAGAATACTTTAGCATAGAATGGGAATCTGAAAGTCCACTGGACAGATCATGATTTTAAAGCTCCTCTGACTCTCATTCCTAAAGTGTTACAAATGAAAATCTGGAGAGGTGGAGAGGTCTAATCTACATAAAACCCATAATGTTCACTGCAAGAAAAGGAGGAAACCCAAAGTCAGCCATGATTGGCATCAATATCACTATTTCCCGGAGAATAAGATCACATTAAATATTATCTTTCCTGTCCAATATAGCCTAAGAACTTTAGGTTAGTTTTGCTATGAGATCATAAAAACAAACATCACTTGGCGAAAACATAAATAGCTCACTAAAATAAGATATATAGTCTTGTTTAAGTATAAAAAGAGCTCACTAGTCATCTGGAGTATCCCAGCCTTTTGTCCACAGCTGAGATCTTTGAAAATATTCAATCTTGAAAGAGTTAAATTCCTTACAAGTGTATTTTCTCTCTACCTAGGCATTGGTTTGTAAATTGGAATGTTTAAAGATTTAAAGATAAAGAGAGGAATCTCCTACCACTTCCTTTTCTTTCAATTCTGGGCACAGTTCTCTCATGAAAGTGCTTTTATCCAGACTCCTCTGTGATTCAGACTTTTGGGGAATGGATATAGCAAGACAGTCAGGTTATATTGAGGTTTAGTTAAGAACTCATGTGAGTGTGTGTATGGTGTGTGTGTGTGTGTGTGTGTGTGTGTGTGTGCATTTGGGGAGTGCTGGTGGAGATGCTCTTTTTAGCACAGTTATCTAATAAACCTGACTAATATATACTATGTTTATTAGAACATGTGTTTCAGTATATGACATTTGCAGCCCCAGCTGTCTTTAGGCATTTCTTGTCATTCTAGTGTGATTTGTATAATTATCACACTTAATAATGGTAGCTAACAATTATCTCTGACTTACTGAGTGCTAGGTAGTGTTTCAAGTACCAGCACTCAGTAAGTCACTTAAAATCCTAACAGCCCATGAGCTGGATAATATTTTTAGTAGTCCAATTTCATACATAAGTAATCTAAAGCATAGAAAAGTTCAATGATTTGAGGCAGATTGCAAAGCTAGTAAGCAGTCAATATTTGAACCCAGCCATAGTTTTAACTATAACATTCTGCCTCCCTACCCCTTTAGTACTTTATATCTGTATTCTCAGTGTTGTTTTATGATTCTGTTCTCTCTTTTTCTTCCTTCCTTTCTTCCTTCTTTTATTACTTCCTTCCATAAATATGTACATATTTATGTATATGTGTGTTAATGTATTAATAACTGGGTAAGAATTCTCTTCAGGAAGAGGAAGATTCCTTGCATGTATATGGAGTTACTTTGTAGGCCACGTGATATTTGAAAATGAGAGTACTTGTTTTTCATAAGACAAGGGAAGGGGTTTTTAATTATCTGGAATTGTTTTGACATCAAGAAAGAAGGGAATGTGAGAGAGGAAAGAGAGAGTTGGAAGTGAACCAGTGAGGTTGTGGACTATTCAAATTCTATAATGTGACTGCCACTTCAGGTCTCCTCCAAAATGTTCAATAAAGTTCTACAAAAATCTCAAAGCAAGCTGATTTCTAGTGGTAACTGATGAAGGGTCTGACCTATGCATACAGGGTTCTGGTCTACAGAGAAGCAAACAAGAGGACTTGAAGCAAACAACACTTGAGTAGGGTTTGGGGCAAGTTTAAATACCAGGGGTGCCAAAAAAAATCTATGCAAGTGGACACTTTGGTCACCATTGCTCCAGCAGTAGTTTGCAGCAATCAGAAGTGGCTGGACATCGATGGTAAGCACTTTGAAATTGCAGAAGTCAAACGTGACTTATTTTCATCTTTTGTTATTGATATATATTGAGTATTCCAATTTTAATACAGTTTTCCTTTCTTAAAATGTGTATTCATTTTTTGGCACCCTTTGTACATCTTCAAGTGTAAGGAACTAGACTAACATCTTACATTTTGGTTTTCCTCTCCTCCTCCCTCCCTTTCTGCCTGCCATTTTTTTTCTGTTATTCTCCTTTTTCTCTCTACTTTTCCTTCCTTCCTTTCTTCCTCCTTGCTTTCTTCCTCCTCCTCCTGTTTTACTTTCTTCTCTGGTTTTTCCCTCTTCTTCTTCTTGTCCTTCTTCTCTCTCCTCTATCTAGTTTAATGAATAATTTCAATTACTTTCAAAATACTTAAAATATAACTAAAATTTAGAAATTTTAAAACAAAGTTGAGAAAACTCCAGATTACATAGTAAACAAGACGAAGAGTAAGATGTATCTATCGATAATGCAGGTTATAGAAAACAGTTTTATACAGTTACGCTAAAGTTGTGCTATAAATTTTAATGTGTACTTCCTCTTGGCTAAAGCCATAAAGGGAAATAAGTGATTACAAGATTCATGTTGAACACAGGGAATTAAGCATCATTTCTTGGAATAGATACATTCATTCTGTTACTTATTCATGGCTTATTAGATTATGGAATGTTGCTAAATGTCCTGTTTACTCATGTGACATGGTATAAACCTAATGCTTTCCCAGTTTTAATGCTTCCCCAGGTGTTTTGCCATGTTAACCACAGTGGTTAGCCTCTTCCCAGTTCTGAGGAAAATCTTTATCTCCATAGGTGCCCATCCCTGATTACTAGACCAGCGAGGGCAAATGCTCTGATTGGTAGCAAACTGTTCAGGACTTTGAGACCATTACATTGATTAGCATCTCTCCTAAGAGTGGGTCACCACTATTTCATCTATTGAACTTTTAGGATACAGTGGACTGAGAATCCATTAAGACCACTTATAAATATGTTCACTCATATATTTAAGCCATTTCTAATGTTGGAATTCTTTACTAGAAAAGACTTCTCTCCATGGCAGACATGGCATTGGAAGAGAAAATGTCATCTTTCTTTAAGTGACTATCTAGGCTCTCAATCTACAGCTGAAAATAAAGAGCATACGTTTTAGATATTTAGAGATAGAAGTAGTCACTGCACAGTGAAAATGCAGTAAGAAATGATCCCATCAATATTTTTTACAAAAGAAACAAAATTTAGAATCTCACATGAGCTTTCTGTAAAGTGATTATAGTTGAGTGCTAGGTAATATAGCCAGCACAGCACTTTTTGATGGTTTATGGGAATTCTCTACAATCTTAAATTCTTTCAACTTAAACTGCACTTCAAAGTTTCATTCATATCCAGTAAAAATGATATAGTTAAGTTTTTAACAGGCAATGAATTATTCATTAAAGTAGATAATGGTGTTAGGGCTCAACCAAGGAGCTATAACATTAGCATAAAGAATTCCCTGCGCCACATTAATTGTTAATATTAAAAATATATACAACACAAAAGATATTGATTAAGTCAGATATATTTTTTGTTAAATTAAATAAACTGTAATCTTTTATGGTAACCCTTATATCAGATTTTTATTCATGCCACCTGGGGGTTTATAAACCATTTGGTCTTACTTATTAATTATATTAGTGTGAGAAATACACTTCTATGCAGGCATAATGATAGTTTAAGGTAGTGGGTTTTTGTTTTTTCTTTAATCTGTATCCTATGCAAATTCCACACATGGATTATTTGAAGAAAAAGATAACCTTTGTATCTGTGCATCATTTCATTTATTTTGTCCCTGAAAGATGTTGACATGTAAAGTGGTGGCGTTCAAATGCTCTGATTAAATTTTATAAGAGAAGCACCTTAAATAGTATTTTAGTCAATAAAAGCATCTTGACTGAAGTATAAAAAACTGTATCATTGATTCAAACATCATGATGTAATACTTAACATGTGCCAGATAAAATGTTAGACAGTGTGAGGGAGGAAGAGGTAAATAGGACAGTGTTTATTTGAGGAGAAGGACTATAAAAAGGACAGGGAAATTTCAGAGCAAGAATTCGTTTCCACGCTTATGAGGTGTGAGCAAAACATATGGTGAATGTTTAAATTTAAAAAAAATACAGTAAAAGACACATTGCCATTTATCCCCCTCAAAAAACTTCCCCTTGCTTTGAACACACTTATCCCATCGTTCTTGCCACTTTCTGAAGCACTTCTGGAAGTCCTCTTTCATGAGTATCTTGACTTCATCCTCCATCATGACAATGCTTCATGTCACACATCACTTCTGGTATGACAATTTCTGTTCAATAAAAATATTACAGTGTGTCCTTATCCACCTTATTCACCGGATCTGGCACTGTGTGACTTCTGGCTCTTCCTCAAAGTCAAAATGATCATGAAAGGAAAATGTTTTGAATCCATTCAGGACATCAAGACAGCCAATAACAGCGCAACTAAAGACACTCAAGAAAGAGGACTTCCAGAACTGCTTCAGAAGATGGCAAGAACGATGGGATAAGTGTGTTTGAAGAGAGGGGGAATATTTTGAGGGGGATTAACGGCAATGTGTCTTTTACTGTAATATTTTTTTTTTATTTAAACCTTTACCATAGTGTTTTTTGTTTGTTTGATTGTTTTTTTTACCACGCCTCGTACTTACTTGGCTATTGGCAAGCTTCAGGGGAAAAGAGGAGGAGAGAGAGAGTGAGAGCGAGCACCAAGTGGGCTCTCAAGATGAAAGCCACAGTCTTTTTATAACAATATTGAAAGCAACATTCTATTGGTACTACGGCATTATATTTTGAGAAGTGAGTCAATTAGTGCAGCACTTACCCCGGGGGAGGAAATTAAACAAAGGTGTGGATACTTGGAGATAGAGATTATTGGAGGTCATTTTAGAGGTTGCTAACCCCAGGACTACATAGTGCATTAATCCTTGCGAGTGAGAGTATAACTACACCAGACCACCCCAAATACTACTTGAAAATAAACAGGAGCTAAATGCAGGTAACACATAAGCATAAAAACAAACAAAAAGCTGTAGCTCATGAAGTCGTTGGGAAGTCCCATTCTGACTAGCTATTTCAATTCAACCCAAGAGAAGGTGTTTTTAACCATTGAAGGAATGCAGTTCATCTCTGTGAACCAATATGATACCAGGTTATTTTAATTAGGCAAGGCAAAGATGAAAAAGAAAGTAGTAGTCATAGTTCTAAACTGTTGGGTTGTCAGTCCATGTCCTCCTGAAGATTCTCCTTCCACCTTGAAATTCTGGAGTTGATTTTGTCATGGAAAATTGATTTTACTTATAAGAGATCCTTGGTGAAACAGAAAGAACAGCAAATTTGGATTTAGAAAACTTGACTTCTAAATCTGGCTCTGCCTCTTACCAACTGGACTACTGACTTGCCTTTTTTAATATCCAATTCCTCAAATGTAAAATGGATGAAATAATGCAAAATGATTAAATGCTTCAATAGTAGTACATGCCAAAAGCTACGTGATCTCAGAGGGAAGAGGTGAAGATATTGATCACCAGTGAGGATTGTGAGATGAATGAGGTGCTCAAGAAGAGTCAAAAAGTAGCACTCAGGTGCTGAGGAAATGAAATACAGAGCCAACTAGGTATGGGATGGCATGCATGATGCCCCTGCTGAAGCTGAGTAATATGGGTTTGTTGTGGAGCCAAAGAGAACCACTCCCTCATGGATTTTGGCAGCTTGTTCAGTGGACTGGGAGCAAAATCACTGATTGTAAATGATGAGCTTTGCCTAGAGTTGGGATTGGTGAGAAAGGTGCAACTGGAGATCAAGGAAGCATGATAATCTAGGGTGTTAGTAACTGGGAAAAGGTACTCCTTGGGGAAGACCGTTCCAATTGTTACATTTTGCATAGAGAGCTTTCTAAAGCTACTAGGAGACGCTTCTCATGGAGGCCTCATGTCAAAAAAGCACAGACTGTATGCTAAGACATCTGCTCTCGGTTCCCATTTATGCCTCTAACACATGGGACATCACTTAGATTATACTGATATAGACAATTTAAGTAGCTGAAAAAAGCACTTGGCAAACTAAAGGCAAAATTGGTAATCTTATCCGTAATGTATTATACATCCCTTCTCCATGCTCTTCACTGCTTCACTTTAGGCCCTCGTGCTTTTGGCCCACCACATAGGGCTCTAACAAGTCTCAGGCTGAACTTTTTATCTTGCCCAGGAAAAACACATCTGATTATAAAAAAAGAAGTAGGACCTTCAAGTATGAAGTTCAATACCTTTCATGTGTATCACATTTGCCTACAAATACTAAGCTTTATTATAAGGATTTGCAAAAAAGGCCTGTTCTAGGAGTATTGAATCTCTAATGGTTGGACTCCAGTCTTAGCCAGGTAGTCTGTTTTGGGCAGAAGAAACTTCAGTTCCTAGTGTAAACCTGTCCATAATCACAATCAACCCAACAAAACTTCTAAAGTTGAAGCCCTTACTTATTCTCCATGTCTCCTTTTTCTTTTTTAATGGATGCAAGGCAGGACTAGGACTATTTTATCCATTAGTCTAAAAAGGCATAATGCTCAGGAACTATAAACTTTTCATAGACCTGTGGGAATGATTGAAGTTCTAGAAAAATATTTCACTTAGTACAAAAGAAGAAACAAAAAAATCAAAAATTAAAAGTAATTTAACTCTGTGTCTGCCAACTATAACATCATTGCAACTTCATTACTTATTAATTTCAATGTACACAAAACCATAATTTTGAAAATATACTTTATAGTTTAGGCTTTTTGAATATCATGATTATCAAAAATTACATGATTATTGTAAAAACATTAGATTATAAATTGAATAACTTACAACTACATAGGCTTAAATATATTAATTTTCATTCACATATTTATTCATTTCACAAAAAAGCAATTTATGCTAGGTCAGCAGTGTTCGATCTAGAGTACTTGTATCCTTAGAAAATAAGAAGACTTTATAAGGAAGATATAGATATAAATGGGTTTAAGTGAAATCACTTTCAGATGTTCAACTTTCATGTATACTCATTACTGATATTGATCCACTTCAGAACAAGACTGCTCCTCTGGTTGCATTTTCCCACTGCCTCATATCCAATCAATCATCTTTCTTCCCACTGCAATTAAAGCATGGAACTCTTGAACATGAACATAACACACACACACACACACACACACACACACACACACACACACTCAAACACAGGGTAGTTTATATATTACTGCAGATGCTGGAAAACAGAATGACTATATTGCTAAAATAACACACCCTTAGGAAACACCACTGCTTTCTTTAACACAGTTGAGGTAGGAACAATTTGTGTTTCATAAAATAATTTCTGATGCTAGATTACTGTGTGAATTTGGGGTGGGGGTGATATAACTCAGAAGTCGAAATAGGTAAATGACATCACTACAAGAAATCTCCTTCTATTATCACCTAATTATTTAGGCAAGTAAGTTTTCTCAGTGCTTATCCTGATAACTACCAAAAACAGGAATAAAATTCGTATCAAAACTGTCTCCTTCTAGCAATAAGTAATAAATTGAAAAGGAAAGAGGGTAAAGGGTATCAAATATATGGTGATGGAAGGAGAACTGTTTCTGGGTGGTGAGCACACAATGCGATGTATAGAAGATGTATTACAGAATCGTACATTTGAAACCTACGTAATTTTACTAACCATTGTCAAACTAATAAATTTAATTTAGAAAAAGGAAAGCTCCACCCGTATCAGTAACAGATTGACTTCCAAAAATTTTGACATGCTAATTTTTATCAATTCTGTAACATTACGATTTTAAAAATTAATTGTCTTTCTCTGTTTACATGTGAATATATATATATATATATATATATATATATATATCATACATATATTTTTGGTTTCCGTTGTAGATAATATGATAGTGTAATCAATAAACAGATTTTAATGAAAAATATATTAGCACAAAATTATGTGAAGAACGTGAATGGAAACATAGCTTATGGAGAAAGAGTACTGATTTAAAAAATTCTGAATGCAAAAACAGTTTCCTCAAGTAGTTCTTCAATGGATGGTGATGACTATCAAAGCACTATGGTATTTAGAGTCCTTTGGAAACATTTAGGAGAATGATGTGACAATTTTATTTTTAAATGTCAATATTCACAATATAGCAGAAATTGTAATTCCTCTGCAACCATATACAAGTATGATGCACAATTATAGGTTAAATATAATCTTAAAAATATACAAGTAAGCCTGGTATATGATTTTCAAAGTTCTTTTAAAGGAAATTCCAGAAAAATGAATACAGTTCACTGCACTGGACACTGTGCTCATAACAAGTTTTCATGCTTTTCCATCCTACCAGCGCTCTTATAAATCACTTCTCTGGAGGACTCACACACTTAGAAGTTGACCATATAAATGAAGGGAGACAAAACACCAATAGCTTTGGAGGTTTATTATCAGATACAGTATACAGTCGGTGAGAGAGACAGTCAAAATTAATTACTAAAAAAAGGATGGCTTTATAGAATTTTTTATTATAATTTATTTTTCTTCCTGGTATTTTTGTGGGTCATATTCTGCTCGTATATTCATGTTATTAATCTTAAAGGATAAATTTGGAACTGTTAGTCTATTAGTTTAAAATGTACCCTTAATGAATGGAAACAGTATTCATCTATTGTTACTTTAGGACAATATTTCATTTATTGAATCAACTAATAACACTGATGAGTCTGTAATGTCCAATTATATCCCAAGGCATTCAGAGTGAGAGGTGTCAATGGCTTAAGGGGGGGGGGGGGGGGCGGGATTATGAAGAATAATAAAACATGAACTCTGGCCTGGAAAATTTATGTTCCAGTTTTATTCTTTAGTTTTCTACAAATAAAATTGAAATGATACACCTCTGCTTATCACCCCTGACTTCCTCTTAGTTCATCAGGAGAATCAAAGAAAACAGAAGCTATGACGAACAATGATATTATTCTATTGTTCTCTGCCTTTGTATAAGTTGTGTCATTTACTTGAATGCTGTTTCTCTTCTTATTTATGCAATAACTACTCATTAAAGCCAACCCTGATATTCCAAGGAAAAATTAGTGCTTGTATATCTATTTTGGTTTAGAGCAGATTACCTGGTAACAGACTCTAAACCAAAGAGTTGCTTGCTCTGGGGAACTACATTTGCTAAAATAAAGCAGGAGAAGCTGATTCACAACGCAGCTGCAAATGAGGCCTTATCTTACACCAGTTCTAAAGATGGCATGTCCCTTCAGATTTGTCCCAAGTTAAGGCACGGGGACCAGCTATTTGTATCCCACACAGTCATTGGACCTAGGTCACCCCTTTAAAGGATGTGGAATCTTGGACAATGCAGTTCCCTGAAGCTGAAGGCAATACCAGAGGAGAGATACGACTGTGAGCCTCTATAAGCAACCAAGAGACCCAGCCCCTCAACTGGGTGCACTGCACTGGCTGGAAGAGCAACTGATGGCACACCACAGCATCCATTAGAGGCCTCATAGATAAATTGTAATTCAGTCATGTTAGCAATACCTCCTTTATGTACAGCACCTTTTCTAGGTGTATGGAAACATTGTTGATCAAAACAGTCTAATATACTTGTCCTATGGAGTTTACGCTCTAGTAGGGGACAGACATCTCCAATGGTAACCATAATAAAATAGAGAAAACTGTTAGAATGTTAGAAAGTGACATACGCTATAGCAAGAAGGAAAGGCGTAGCAGAACTAGGGGTTTTAAATAGGTTGGCTACATTTTATTATTATTTAATGTAGTATTCATATATCCCTTCAAAAATTCAGTTTCTTGAAGAAAGTCCCCCATGCTTAGAATAAAGTCAGGGTTCAACTTACTACTGGAGTGAATGGGTGAGACAGAACCTGAGGACATGCCACTTGCCATAGAAATAAAAGCAGAAGAAAGGGAAGAATGACCAATTGTAGCGAGTTATGTCCTTACGCTGATTTGTTTGTACTTGATTAGAATATTCGATTCACATTAACTACTGTGTCAGTGAAATTTTTGCATTTCTTTGTTTTCCCCTCTTTGATGAACTGAATTGCCACCCACACATCTTGAGCGGAACTGCCTTTGTGTTTAGAGCAAATGGTTGCCTCTGGCATATGATTTGGAAGACTACCTAAAACACCCCTCCCCACACAAATAGACTAAAAGCATCCAGGTGGCCAAGGACTTAAAATCCCACTATCAAAGTTTACAACACTGTAAATTAGTGAGGACTGTCATCACCTTACCCTAAAAGGCAAGGCTCCGTTAGTGTGCTAACTCATTAAGTGGGTGATGGTATTTTCCTGACCAAGGGACTCTGTTGTTGTCTGAGAGAGTTGAAAGTGTGTGTGGTGGAACTCAGACTTCTTAAGGTCTGGCTTGGAGCGAAGGCCTTCAGTGTCCTGGAACCAGAGAAGGAAAAGGGAATATGTGTTTTGGAAGTTAGGTAAAAGTAGAAAACACTTGTTTATGCTCCTAGGAAGTGACAATGTGACTCAGCTTGAGCTCTCCCTGGGAGAGTAACTGGTCATAATACTAACAAAATATTTTTCATCATTTTAAACAATTCCAGCTGAAGGTATGTTAACCAAAAAAACAGGGCTACCACATGCTGTGCAGTCACTGCCTGACTCTAAGTCACTCATCACACAAGCTACAACATGCTGAGTACCTTACCTTTTCATGTCATTCAGTAAAAGAACCTTGCCAGAAAGTCCCAGATAAACAAGAGTCTCTTCTCTCTTGGATAATGATTTAATCTCAGTATTCTTTATCATCGTAGTCCTGGCCTGACTTGAATGGTTGTGAGGGCTCACATTATTTGGTTAGCAACAAATCTCTTAATAAGATTCCATTCACCACATTCATTTGTTTTTATTGTCTATCTTGGTTAAAAAAAAAAAAAAAAAATCTGATGTTTTAATCCAGGAACCAAGTAAATACAAGAGGATTTATAATTTATGTGGCTACTTCTTGGCTATACCGCACAGTGAGAACATGAGTGGAAGCTTCTTCTCCATGACCACTCAAACTAGGGCTATGATTTGCATTTATTCATTATTTTTTCAGCCTTTTGTCAGGAAAATATTACATACACAGGTAAGTTGAAAGAATTTTACACTGAACATTTGTGTACCCAACATCTATACACTATCATTAACATTTTATTTAATTTACTTTATCACATAGCTATCTACCTATCCTTCCCTTTATCTAACTATCAATCCACACAATCATGGGATTACTATATTTCTTAACAGCTCAATCATTTCTCACACGATAATTCCAATGCAAACAGCTACTAAGTCAAGACGTAAAAAAATTAAAATAATATAGTCCCTCAACCCTCCATATTTTCAGTCCTTAAGGAAGCAAATGACCCTGAAGGGGGAATTTGTTTTTTTCATAAATGTGGAATTTTAGGAAATTAGCTCAATTTACCTTCCCTGTCCTTTTCTTTTTTGGTATGTTTGCCTGTAAGTTGTAAATGAAGAATGGGTAGGATTTCACAAAAAGTTTGTGCACACAACTTCCTCATAGGTTTCCTAGTACTTTTTCCAACATACATTAGAATTTCTTAACACTTTAAAAATCTAGAAGATTGAATATTTTTTAAATCAACAAATACACTAGGCTGAGTAAGTAAACAAGTTAGATCTATGTCTCATGGGACATTTGCTAATGTAAGTTTCCTAAGTTTAGGCAATTTAGAGCTAGTATTTGCCATTATCATATAACAGTTTGCATTGAACCTAATGTTTTTCATGTATGATTTTTCTTTTCCTGAATTCCCCTCAGACATGATTGAAGCAAACAACACAGTGAAGAAAGCATTTCTTTTTTTTGCTATGCAGTGATTTGACTTCTCACATTTCTGCTGGAATGAAAATTAGATTCAAGAACAGCTCTGTACCTGATAACTCTGACAAGGTGTGAAATGCTAAGCTTTATATGGCTGTAATAAGCATATGCAAAGTTCTTTTTTTCTTTTGTCTGAAGGTTTCAGGCTGTCTACCTTGGAGTAAAGAAATTCTAGTCTTGTGGCATCAGCTATCCCG
Source organism: Rhinolophus sinicus (assembly GCF_057876585.1). Lineage (NCBI taxonomy): Eukaryota > Metazoa > Chordata > Mammalia > Chiroptera > Rhinolophidae > Rhinolophus > Rhinolophus sinicus. Next base: position 141,907,200 of record NC_142503.1, read on the forward strand.
TCTGTAATGTCCATACTCTCCAAATGCCACCTGTATGGGGGGAAAGCCAGCTCGCTGAGAGCTTCTTATAACTTGGACACTTGATTATCCAAAGATTGACAATGTAGGGCTCTCCTAGCTGATTTTTCTGAGCTTTTCTTTGTTTACCAGGTGGTATCTTTTGGAGTCATATTTGAACAAATGTAGCAAATTAAAGAACTTACATGAATGAAAAGAGAAGATATTAGTGTAAACTAGAAGAAGGAAGAAAGCAATGGGTTGATATTTTTGTGTACTTACATGGAAGTATTTGCTTACTTACATGGAAGTATTACTATCTATATCCAGAGTACATTAAAATTCTGATCTTAAGTTAAATATGATTTTAACTTTTTGGTGAAGTCACAAAAGCAAAGTAAGGCCGACAGCTCTGTGCATATGGGAAATAGCATTATGAGTATGTGGCAAACTAAGGCCGATTAAAGCTGCAATGAGTTCTCAAGGGAAAAAGAAAGCCCTCTGGTCTACTAGAGATATGAACAGACAACCTCCAGTTCTTGGACTAATTTTTTAAGCAAAAAATCAGGAGGATAAGTTATACTGTGTGATTTACGATCAATATACAAAAATCAGTGTATTTCTATACACTAGCAATGTACAATGTGGAAATGAAATTGAGAAAAATAATTCCATTTAAAACAGAATCAGAAAGAATAAAAAAACTTAGGAATAAATTTAACCAAAGAAGTATAAAATGTATACACTGAGACTACCTAACACTATTGAAAGAAATTAAAATGTAAATGTAAAAACATCCTGTGATCTTGGGTTGCAAGACAATATTGTTAACATGGCAATGCTCCTTTTCTAAAAAAGTTTTCTTGTTGTTGTTGCTATAACAAATTACCACAACTTCAGTACTTTGAAACAAAATAAATTATTCTTTTACAGTTCTGGAGGTTAGAAGTTCTCCAGAGAACTCCAAAAACATAGGTCTTATGGGCTAACATCAACATGTTGGGAGGGTTCCTTCTGGAGGCTTCTGGAGAGAATGTCTTTCTTGCCTCTTCAAGCTCATAGAAGCTGACTACATTTCTCTCAGTTTATGGCCAAATCACTTAAATCTCTGTTTCCATCAGGACACTGCCTTCTCCTATATTCTCCTTCTTCTTCCCTCTTATAAGAACTTTTATGATTATATGGGTTCACCAAGATAACCCAGGAAAATCTTGCAATATTTAACTTAATCACAGCTGTTAAGTCTCTTTTGTAATGTAAGATAACATATTCACAGCTTCAGAGGATTCAAATATGGACATATTTGGAAGGAGAGAATTATTAATTATCAGATTTCCAAATTAATGTACAGATTCCATGCAACCTCTATCCAAACTCCAAATGCCTGTGTTGCAAAAATGAAAAAGATGATTCTAAAATTTATTTGGAAATGCAAGGAACCCAGAATAGCCAAGACAATCTTGAAAAAAGAACTAAGCTGGTAGACTCCCATATAACCATTTCAAAACTAAAAAGCTTTAATATTTAGGGCAGTGTAGTAGAATAGAATTAAGATTCCAGAAATAAATCCATACATCTATGAGCAATTGAATTTCAACAAAGTTGCTAACATAATTACTGGGAAGAGTCTTTTCAACAAATTAGTGGGAATCTCTAGATATCCACATGCAAAAGAATGAAGTTAGACCTCTTATCTCACATAATATAAAGATAATTAGTTCAATTGGATCAAAAAACTAAATATAATAACTAAAACTATAAAACTCTTTGAAGAACACATAGGTATAAATCTTTGTGACTTTGGACTGGGCAACATTCCCTTAGATATGACACCAAAAACATAAGCAATCAAAGAAAAAATAGATAAATCTGGCTTCACCAAAATTAAAACTTCTGTATATCAAAGGAAATTATCAGGAAAATGGACAGGGAAACCACAGAATGGGAGATAATATTTTAAAACTATGTTTTTAAAAACCCTGACAAGAATCTGGTATCTATATAAAGTACTCTTACAACTCAACAATAAAATGACAAATAACCTAACATAAAAATAGGTAAAGGATTTAAATAGACATTTCTCCTAATATGGAATGGCCAATATGGAATGTGAAAATCTATCAATGCCATTAATCATTAGAGACATACAAATCAAAATCACAATGAGACAGCACTTCACACCCACTAGGGTGGTTATAGTGATAATTTAAAAGAGGAAAATAAGTGTTGATGAGAATGTGGAGGAATTGTACACTCATATGTTGCTGGCGGAAGTACAAAATGGTGCAACTGCTGTGGAAAAGTAAGTTCATCAAAAAGTTGAAACAGAGTTATCATATGACCCAGAAATTCCACTACTAGTTATATACTCAAGAGAATTTAAAACATTTGCTTATGCAATGTTTATAGCAGTATTATTCATAAGAGCCAAAATATGGAACCATCCAATTGCCCATCAACTGATGAAGTGTAAGCAAAATGTGATATGTATTATACATACAATGGAATGTTATTCATATATAAAAAGGATACATGCTACAAGATGGATGAACATGGAAAACGTTATGTTAAATGAAGGAAGCCAAACACCAAAGGCCATATATTGTATGATTCCATTTATAAGAAATATCAAAAATTGGTAAATCCATAGAGAAAGAAAGTACATTACTAGTTGCCAGGAACTGGGGAGAAGGAGGATGTGGAGTAACTGATAATTGGTCTAGGATTTCTTTAAGAGAGAGATGAAAATACTCTGGAATTAGACAGTGGTCATGGTTGCACAACTTTGCGACTATACTAAAAACTTATACGCAGTCTATGGCATTTTGTTGTAGCAATCTGAGCAGACTAATTAATACATTATGGAACGAAACAGAAGAATGGAATAAAGAAGTCTAGGAAACAGGAAATATATTTGTTTAATAAAATAAAGCCCAGATTAGGGAGAGATTTTAAAAAGGAAACTGGTAATATTATTTTTGTTGTTTGATTTTTTTAAATTAAAAATACTTTCATGGATGACAAATAGACCATAGATGAACCATAATAACATTGCTCTGTTTATCAAGGTCTCTTCAATTCCTTTTTAAAATAAAACTACAGTATAATAGATATGCTTATTAGTTTTATTCATGTAGGAGTCATAGAAAGAATGTTTTCATTTTATGTATTGTGATATAACTATGTGCACACAATTTATAATGTCCTTTAGGAAAATAACAATGAAGCAGACAAAGAAAAGAATCTGTTGAATTCTTTCAATTTGAAATGGTTGTTTTATTTTTCTTTCTTTATTTGTAATGAATTGGGTCATTCAGAATAAGAGTTCAGGGTGAGTAAGAGGTAAAGATCTAAAGATTAATGAGGCAGAAAATGAAATACAGGGCAAAACAAGAGGCTTGCCAGCAGTAAGAGATAGGGCCAAGTGTGATAAGATGAAGAACTCTCTCTGCACACTTGAGAATAAGGCCCCCTTCCATAATAAGCCCTCCAAACGGTCATTCTACCAGCCACTGAGACCCAGTGTCATTTTGCTATTCCAGGGACTCCTGAAGGCACATACCATTATTATAGGCTAGCAAAGAATAGCAACAAACCCAGATGAGTCAATAAATAAATTAGAACAACAGGTCATTAGTTTTTGGCAAGTAGTAGAGTTCCAAATAGAGATAGATTCAGGCTTACATACAACCAGACTTCTTTCTCCAAATATATACTACTTTACCCTCATGCCAACTACATTCTTTTGTAGTCTTTAAGGAGAGCCTGTGTTTTCAGCTTCAGTTCAAAGTGATTCTGCCATAAACCATTGTTTAGGAGTTTGTCCTGGATTTATTTGTCTTCAAAACTCAGCCCAAGAGCTGTGTGAACTTGAGGTAAGTGATTTATCCACATAAATGTTATTTACCCATCTGTAAAATGTAAATAATGTTTCCCTCAGAAGCAAAGACTTCTGGAAATTAAAAAGATTGGAGATTAAATTAAATAATGTCTGTAAAGTGCTTCACACAGTACCTGAAAAAGTACTCAACTCTTGACATTACACTGCTAGTATTTCCTCAATTTTGAGCTTCTGTAACCAGAAATTGTATTCTCTTTTCTCTTCTCCATATGCATTAAACCTAGCTAACTTCCCCCCATTGTTCTCAGCAGGCACTTACATCAGTAAGGTAAGCCATTTTCCTTTCCAGGAATAGCTGTGATCTCTTGAGCTCTTTCCATTCATCTGTATTTCCCAAAACTGTGCCCTTGAATTGGCACTATCTCAGTTCATTCCCTCCTTCTAATTCCATTACATCAAAATCCGATCTAAGACTCTTCATGCTTTACATGTAAGAAGGATTCAAGATTCTGGGCAGATTCCTTCCAAAGTACCAGAAAACTAGCCATGCACTCTGAAGTCTTTGAGTTTCATTTTTTGCACAAGAGAAATTAAAACACTAGCCATGAGGCTCGGGGAAGTCCGGAGGAGGGTTTCCATATGGGAACTACAAGGGCCTGTGCCTCCTTACTGAAGTGCCTAGTTGTCTGCTCTCACGAATACAAATGCCAAAAACATTACTCCTCAGAAACTGTCTTCTTCCCAAATTCTGGGAATAGATCAAAGAAATCGGGAAACTGCAAGTGAGCATCTTACAATGCAGTCACGTATAGGTTCTGGGTCAAACATAAATATGTACTGGTACTATTTATGTAGTATTGCTCTCCTACAGAATTTCTCAAACTTCAGTGCTTAACCATCATCTGAAGTTGCTATTTCAAGATGCTGCTTCCTAGTTATTTGTCTGAAAATAATCTCAAGCGAATTTAAAGTAGGTAATTCATGTATCACATGTTGAGAAATGCTGCCTAGAAAATGGAGAATCAGAGTTCACATCTTAGAAAAGAAAACAAAAACCCTGAAAATGAACTTATACATGACAATCAGAACATACTATATAACCAATTTATGTTTTCATAAAAGCAAAATGACTTTTACTCATACCTTAATTTCACGCTGTATCTTGAGCATTCAATTTTCATTTAAACAAGGCAAAATAAAGTAATCCTTTGCTTAACTCAAGGAATGCATTCTTGCAGCACTCAGAATAAAAGTGCCACAAGCAGAAGTCAAGCCCTGTGAAAAATGATATAAAAGATGAGGATTCACACCCTTTTTTTTCCTTTTTTTTTAATGAATTACAATCCACTGGTGGCTTTGCTCTTTTTATCCTTAGGAAATAGTTTGCTTTCACGAAGATTTTCAGGGGGGAAAAAAAAGGAAAAAAAAAACACAAACCCTCAGAGATAGATTCTCAAGACAACAGAAGGAAATACTGTTAACTACTCAGAAACTTCAGGCAATAGGCAAAGTCCACTAAATGGGAAAAGATTTCCTGAGGAAGATCCTCGTTAAAGTGTTTCATGTAGATGCTTCAAGGAAGGAAATGCTAGGTGACAAAATGATTTTGATATTATGGAAGTTCATTATAAAAGGATTTTATCTGTAATGAGATGGGGATGCATGACCCATGGAAGGAATAGAAGCAGAAGCTGAAGAATAGGCAATGGCAAAGAGGGAAGAGAAAAGCAAAACTGTGATGATAACCTCAGCAACCAGTAAAGTCTCCTGAAAATTAGAGAAAGAACACCAGGAAGAATGAGAAAAAGAAAGGACAAAACACATAAATGGTCTCTCTTTCTCTCTCTCTCTCTCTCTCTCTCTCTCTCTTTCTCACACACACAGACACACACACACACACCAGGATAGATCATATGTCATATTTTCACATAGTTATTTGTTCAGATGCCCAATCTCCTTTTAGAGTTTATTTCCATGCTTCACTGATTGCTTCACTTTTATATTTCTATTTATTTGTTTTTGTTTTTGCTTTAGAATGCAACAGATATCAACGAAAATTGAAATCACTCAAATACCTTTCCTTTTCATTTGCATATAAAATCTCAATCTTTTGAAATTTGGCTTTTATTTTCAACTACCTCTAAAATCTCTCCCTAAAGGAAGTTAATTTTCTTTTTTTTTTTTCTTCAGAAAAAAATAATATTTTGATTATTTTTTTTGTAAAGTTCCACCCTCATGTATTTTCCACCTTTATTTTAGAAAGTTGGCTACCTCCTTTCTTCTGGAAAACTAAAACAAAAAAAGTTTTTAATCTTGATTTGGTCTTTGCCTCCTTGACTCACTTCGCTTTCTCTTCTTTACTAGACTGTTTTCCTTTTTTCTTTCCTTTCCTTCTCTAGCCCTCCTTCCCTTACAGTTTCTTCCTTCCTTTTTTCTTCCTTTCCTCCCTCCCCCCTTTCTCCCATCCTTCCCTCCTTTTCTACTTCTTTTCCCCTTTAATCCTCCTTCTCCTTATCTTTTTCTTTTTACTTTAAGACTCTCTAGGAGATTTCTATTCATCTCTTTCTGTATACATGAAGAGCTCAGTTCATTAAAAAGACTCCTAAATATCCATTTCTTACTTTGACACCACATTCTCTCTAGGCCAGTCATCTTCAGTTTGTTTTTTAAGGCATATCAATTTTCATATCCAAAGTCTGAAATGGGTAAAATACCAGTTTATAATTTGTTCACAAAAAATTATAACATGTCAATTTTCCCCCATTCTGACATTGGCTTCACCATTCCCCATATTTTTTTTAAATTAAAATTTATTGGGATGACAATGGTTAGTAAAATTACATAGGTTTCAAGTGTACAACTCTGTAATATATCATCTATATATCACATTGTGTGTTTACCACCCAGAGTCAGTTCTCCTTCTATCTCCATATATTTGACACCTTTTACCCTCTTCTACTCTCCCCACTCTCTGGTAACCACTGAACTATTATCTGTGCCTATGAGTTTTTGTTTCTTTGTTTGTCTTGTTCCTTTGTTGCTTTCATACAACTCAACAACAAAAAAACAAACAATCTAGTTAAAAAATGGGCAGAGGACCTGAAGGGACATTTCTCCAAAGAGGACATACAGAAGGCCAACAGACATATGAAAAAATGCTCAATATCACTAATCATCAGAGAAATGCAAATAAAAACCACAATGAGATCACCTCACCCCAGTTAGAATGGCTATCATCAACAAGACAAATAGTAACAAGTGTTGGAGAGGCTGTGGAGAAAAAGGAACCCTCATACACTGTTGGTGGGAATGCAGACTGGTGCAGCTGCTATGGAAGGCAGTGTGGAGGTTCCTCAAAAAATTAAGAATAGAATTACCATATGACCCAGCAATCCCTCTTCTGGGTATATACCCAAAAAACCTGAAAACATTTATCTGTAAAGATAGATGTGCTCCAATGTTCCTTGCAGTTTTATTTATGGTGGCCAAGACATGGAAACTACCAACATGTCCTTCAATAGATGACTGGATAAAGAAGATGTGGTATATATACACAATGGAATACTATTCTGACATAAGAAAAATGAAATACTGCCATTTGCAACAACATGGATGGACCTCGAGATTATCATACTAAGTGAAATAAGTGAGACAGAAAAAGTTGAGAACCATATGATTTCACTGATATGTGGGATATAAAACCATTCCCCAGATTTTTAACACCAAAGTCTTTGTCATCTTTAAATTTGTTTTCCTTCTTCCATGGCCTACTCATTAACAAGTATATTGATTCTTTCTTTTGAGCGTCATGAATATCTCCTTTACTTTTCTGTTTTTATTATTTATGATTAAATCTATACCTCTCATAAACTTACATCTGAACCATTATATGGCATTTTTCCTGATTTCTTTGCCTAAAAGTGTGAAGAGTCCAGAAACCAGTCTCATGAGAACACATGACAGCAAAGGAGACTGTTGAAAGATGAGCTAATTAATGGAAATGATATTACTTCTGATCTCCCTTCGAACTCTGACATTCCATGATATCTACTTTTCTTTCCTTGGTTCACGCTTTTACAATATTTATATTTTTCTCTACTCTTACTTAATGTTCCAAATCCACCAGGAAACAAAAGAGAAATACCACAGTGCTGTGAGATATTGTCAAATGATGGCTTCTCCAAACATCACCCAAATAACCTATTGATGATACAAACCTGGGTTTACTGCTTACCTAGGCAGGAGGAGCACGACCTAGGCTAAGTCTTAGTAGTGTCTTGGAGGGAAAGAGCAAATTTGGGATAATTAGTAAGATTTTGAAGTCTGGTTTAAAGTAGATTTTCCAAAGCAGGGACTTGGTTCATATTGAGGAGGATCATAAAATCCTAGTTTAGGACTGGTAGATATAGACAGGTGACAATTTTAAGTCAAGGAGTTTCAAGAACTAGCGTATAAGCTATCCTTTGATGCTTTCTATTAAATAAATGATGGGTCTTTCAAGAAGTTCCTTGGAAGAACAATAAGTCATTCAAAGCTTTTATCTTTCCAGTCAAGTGTTTCCTTAGATAGTATAGTTATGTTGAACTATGTTCATAACGATTCTCCATTTCTTCAAAAAGAAGATTTATACAAACACATAAGGTTTTAAAACATACATTACAACTGCAAAAATAAAATTTTAGGAGAAAAATGAGGCATGAAATATTTCACTTCCTGGAAACAGGTGCTTCTGTTTTTCTAGTAACCTCAAGAAACTTATGTTTTCAGCTGTTTTTCTTTATAGGAGAATAACATACCTAAATAAAAAACTACAAGGTCAAGTGCATAGATAAGCTAGGACCAAAACATTAATGAGTCTAGATGTGTGTTCCAAATAGGGGTTGGTAAGGAGCTAGAGAACTTTCTCCATTGAAAAGCATTCACCTCTAAATTATTAATAAAACATTTGAAACCTTGTTCTGGTCAAACAGAACCTATCTTCAGGCCAGCTTCTACCAGTAGGTCAACATTTTGCAACTTTTTTCAGTTGGAAGGATTGTGAAGATCTTACAGATATTTGATGTTAATTATAAAGTCAGGAAATGCTTGGAAGAATTTCCCAGTGTCCACCCAGCCATTTAGCACCAGATATGTATGTGCAGCCACAAGGTGTAGACCCAGCCCTGTGACTAACCCCATCTACAGCAAATAAAAACAGTTCAGTTACATAAAGCTCTATAGTGACATGGAGAACCATAATGTTAATCCAATAGCTCAGAACAAAGAGAGAGGATAAAGAGCAACTATAACACTTGGAGGAATTACCTTTTTTCCCTTTTGATTATGGAAGTCATTCCATCTTTAGCACAGCAAACAAAATTTCAAAAGTGCTTTTATTTTCAGATATTTTCATTTGTTTTTCAATATTATATAATAAGTATTAAAAAGCATTTTAAAGCCTGTGCCTTTTCACAAAATCATCATCCTTCACTATAGATTTGAAAAGATAAAAGTAATTGGGGAAAAAAAGAATGTTGGCAAGCCTCAGCAATAGACTGATGAAGTCAGCTATTACTCTCCAGCATGACTCCTGGCATGATTGCTTAAATGATCGTTCAGTTCTTGGTGTCAATGAGTTTTCAGATCTGGCTCTTTTGGTGTATGAAGGTTTGGGAATTATATATGACATGTTGATTATATTTTGCAGTGGGAAATGCTGCAGTGATCTGTTTTGTCCACGCTCAGTCTAATTGCCACTAGCAAGACAATCTCTAAAAGCCTTGAAAGAACAGGCTGCCAGCCAAAAGGCCAAAGAACATTAAATTGTGGTATAAGAACATAATAAACCCAATTAAACTGGGGTTCTTAGTGGAGTTAATTTGTTAATCATGTGAATTCTCCTTCTCTCTGGTCCCTCTATTTGTTTATGGTATGAGCTGATCTAGAAAATCATCTGAGTCTAGTCCATAGTTCTGTTAAGAGCCTCAATCTCTGGGCCCCATGTGGTTTAAAATGTTTAATAGTCCATTTACGATAACCCATTTCAGGACAGCTGGAAAAATCAGACCTGCAAGTCCATCTGCCAAGTGAGCAATCGGCATTTTTGTGTTGCCACAACCTTTGCATTTTCCACTGGCCTCCTTGAAATATGGAGAAGACAAATACGCATATCCTCAGCCAAACAATGATGGCCGTGCAACTGATTCATCACTATTAATTTCCAACAGAAAAGCTAACTCTAGCTCTGAAGTTTACTCAGGCAACACAGGCTCCCAATATGCCAGCCTCAGAAAGTAGGTGGCAGTGGAAAGGTGGGTGAGAGGGCGGTGGCTGTCATTCTAAGCCAAAGAAAGTCTATTAGAGATGTGTGCATAGTCTCTAACCTGCCTGCTTTCAGAAGGCTGTGTGATATCTCCTGAATTATGTACAAAAGAAGTAGGAAGAACTGCTGCTTCACATGCCACCCTAAATAGATCTGTCAGCTAACGTCACTTCACCTTGCTCATACGCTGGCTTTCCTCACAGTGTTGGCCTTGGTACCCATAAAATGACGTTATCTCAGTCTCACCAGTGTATTAGAGTTTACTGTATTGAATGCATCCCTCACTTTCCTGTTTTTTGGTGATATAACGTATCCATATGTCTCAGATAATCTAGAGCCAGATGGAAGCATTTTATCCTTGAAAAGAAATTTTGTTGAATGAGAAGTAAAACAGACAACCTTGGTGTTCTTCCACTTATGAACAGGACAGAACAAATCCACATACAAAATTGACAGGAAAGTGAAGGAGATAAATAATATAATTTTCTGTTATTTTTATTTATTTATACATGTAGATTCTGCTAGGTATTTCTTTTGCACAATAGGTCTGGAACTAATCTATTTTATATCTAAACTACAATGACACATACTATAAGTTTTGGAAAAAAAGTTAGAGAACATCTAATCAACCGATCAATTCATAGATTACACAACACATTAATGGAAGAATCAGATGCTATATTTCTAGGTAAGGACCAGCTAAGTCTGCCACAGAATCTACTTGGTCATTTTACTCTACCATACTCTCCCAAACTCCACTGTTCTGAAGGCCAAGGATCTTTGTCCTCTCAGTGTCAAGCCTAGTGTCTGGCCTATAGATGACTTCTTGAAAATATCATGAAAGGCGAGCCAAAAAAAGGAAAAGCTCCAAATCCTAACTGTAACAAGGATTTTGAGGTTATAAATATGAAAGCAAATGATCAATTTATTACACAGTTTGACCTAAAGCATCAAATTCCTATTAAAACAGAAAATGCATAGACTAATAACCACTTACTTCAGATCTCTAACAGGGTAATTTTGGGAATTACCTCTATCAGATTCACCTCAGTGTCCCCATTCTAGGCTTACTGAAGCGGAACATCTAGTATTGGGGCTCAGGAATGTACATGCTTACTACGTTTTCACAGATGATTCTTATTGATTTGTATTCACATTGAAGTTTGACAAACACTTTATTCAGGTATTAAGGCTCCAACAAGGGTCCTCAAATAATTTCCAGTGAAAACCTTTTATCTTACATAAATAACTACTTGTGTGGGTAGGGATGGTAAACCTGAATGCCTGTGTATATGGGGACATTTCAATCAGCCAGAGTTAGGGATTCATGTGGGGGAGGGACAGAGAAACAAAGACCATGATTTCTGGCTTCAGGGCTGTCTTTGCCTGGGACTGATACTCCAGTGAGTCACAGAAAGTTGGGCACAGCAGCAACCCTCATCCATAAGAGCTGCAATCTTCCCTGATATTTTATACAAAGATGTTTCCCTGATGTGATAAATTAAGACCCCCTTCCCCACCTGAGGAAGCCATTTTCCTCTTTTTTTCAATCAACAGCAATCCACTCATTTCTTACTGTTGGTTTGACTTTGTATTGCAGGTTTCAAATTATCCCAGTCTGTAACTATGTTAAAGGACTAATGTGAAGGTAAAACATAAGTCATTATAAAGGTAACCTTGTATAAAGTCAAGATATACACTATATACAGATTTTTTAAATATAGTATTTATTTATGAAGTCACATTTACCTTTCTAACATTTTATTTTGGGGCTTCATTGAGGTGTAATTGACATACAATGAACTGCACATATGTTAGTGTACAGTTTGAGAAATTCTGACATCAGTATACACCTATGAAACCATCACCACAATCAAGATAGTAAACATGTCCATTAGTTTGCAGACTTTTCTTGTGATCTTTTGTAATTGTTCCCTTCTCTCTTCACTCATTCTAGCCCACCTCCACTCCTACACATTTAGTCACTCATAAATTTTCTGTCACTGTATTTTAGTTTGTTTTATCTAAAGTTTTACATAAATCATACAGTATGTACAATTCACTGCCTGGCTTCTTTCACACGATGCATAGTTATTTTGATATTTATCCGTTATATGTCAATGGTCCATTTCTTTTTATGACTGAGTAGTATCCCATGGCATGGATGTACCACAGTTTGCTTAAGCATTCATCTCTTGGGTTGTTTTCAGCATTGGGCTATAACAAATACAACTGTTATGAATATATTTGTACAAATCTTTAAGTGGGCATATTATTTCTTTTCTCTTGGGTAAATTTATAGCCTGGATCAAATGGATGGCAAACGTGTTTAATATAAGCTGCCAAATTGTTTTTCAAAGTGATTGTACCATTTTACATTCTATATAGTGTATGAGAGTTTTAGTTCTTCTGCGCCCTCACCACTTGAAATGGTCTGTATTGTTTTTAATTTTAGCTATTTTGATAATTGTGTAGTAGTATCACATTATGGCTTTCCTTTGCATTTCTTTGATTATTAATGATATTGAGCATGTTTTCCTTTGCTTATTTCCTATCTATGTATCTTTTTGGGTGAAGTGTCTGTTCAAATATTTTGTTCATTTATTTATTGGGTGGTGTCTTATTTTCCTATTATTGAGATTTCAGGGCTTGTTATACATTCTGAAAAAAACAACAACACATTTTATCAGGTATATGCCTTGCAAATGTTTTCTCCCTACTACACAAGTGTCTCTTCATTGTTCTCACATTATTTGTTGAAGAGCAAAATTTTCAGTTTTGATGATGTCCTATTTATCAATATTTTCTTTTTAGTTCATGCTGTTGGTATTGTATCTAAGAAATCACTGCCTAACCAAAGGTCACAAAAATTTCCTCCTTTGTTTTCCTCTGTAAGTTTTTTATTTTTAGGTTTTGCATTTATGTCTATGATCTTTTTTGAGAGGTTTTTCTTTCTTTTTTTTTTTTTTTTTTGTATATTGTTTAAAGTATGGATCAAAGGACAAATGACTTATGACTTCTTTGGAGCAATGTCTCAATGTCCACATTCTACAGGTAAGATTCATGGTATTGTGATGCCTTAGGGACATTAATGAAAATGCAAACTGTATATGTAGTGACAGAGGCTGAATTCAAACCATAACCATGGGGTTTATGAAGACAGGAATATAGGCTGACAGCTGCATAAGCTCTTTCAAGTCATAGTTTCTCAATCTTTTTCTATTCCCAGTGAAAGAGAGATTTTCTGCATTCCGCTTGCCCTGGTCCTGATGGAGGTGTTTGGAGAAGGCTGAGAATGAAAATTAGAGAGAACGGTGCACAGCACTGCTCCTTGATACTCACTATTAATATACATTCTCCATCTCCTATACTTTCATAACAGAAGCAGCTCCCTTTTCTTACCTCTTGTCTTTCCTCTTCTTAGTCTAACCTACATGCTGAAAGTCATAAGGATAAAAATCATGGGGTACTCAGGACCAGGGGAATTAGCATACGGACTTGTAGCCCTCTGATGTGAAACAAAGGGAGGGTGTGAAATACTTCCTACCATAATTATGAAAACATAAACCTAGCAATCCATAAATTCTAAATTTATTGAAAAATATTTAACTGTGTACCAGTATTCAGCTATGGTTTCTATACATAAACATGCAGCCAAAATAGCATTTTCATTAAAAAGATTGACTGTTAATGGGAAAATGTTCAGATCACATTATTAAATGAAAATTTCAGGTACAAAACATATGTAGAGTTATGAACCTGCTTTGTAAAAAAAAAAAAAAATCTATGCATATTAAAGGATAGGCACTGTACACAGAAGTGATCAAAAATATATCTCCCAGTGGTAAGAAAGTTATTTTTAATTCTGTTCATTTTCTTGTTATTTAAAAATATTTTTTATAATAAACATTTCCATTTGTAAAATTATTTTATACGAAGTAACGAAATAGCCTTAAAAATCATGCAGGAAAAACACTGGCAATTATATAACCTGAGGTTTGTGAAAACCTGCTAAGCAGAGAATTTTCTTTATTAAAATGTACACTACTGATATCAGCAAATTAGCACTGCATGGGCTGGTAACAATGATATGAAAAATAGAATGCTTAAAAGATACCCATTAAAACATGAAATTCTACAATGGAAAGATTCGACCTTTTTCACTTGTTATTTGGATTGCTCAGCTCACTTTAAGCCCTTCTTAGAATTCCAAAGAGGTTGTTGCAGGAGGAGAAGCTCTCCCACATCATTATTTAATACCCCTCTGTGTCTTCACATGTTTGAGTCTGTGAAACAATTCTGTTCTAAGATACTGAAGATGAACTCCTGAGGTTAAACAAAAGGATTCACTTGTCTCACCAGAAATTCAAAGTCGTTACGAAACAGAAATCCTGCTTCCCCTTGGTAATAGAGTAGCCATGAATCACAGCATCACACTGGCTCGATCATAATCTAACATTTCATGCTTCTGACAATAACTTGATTTGTCAAGAGACTATCCTGGTGAGAGCTGCCAATAGTATCGATGCCCATTGAAGAGGATATAATTAAGCCCTTGGTGAGCTAATTTCATTTTCTTTTTTAACAACTTAGGGTGCATAAGTGTAAAATTGAAAATAGAAAGAAGATGCTAAGAAACCTTGCTCTGCCCAAATTGGGAGCAAGGGTTTCACCTCTCTTTGATCTGATAAAGGATATTTAGAGATATTCAAAACAGCCTTCCCTCAAATACCTCACACTTACAGCAAATGTGTTTGTTGCTACCAACTAGGCACCATCAGGCTCTCTCTGATATAACAGTTTCTTCCAAATTAACTGCAGAAAAGTTCGGTGCTTCATGTTTTTATCTGCTTCTATTATGGCTTGAGGACAGAGAATTGATTCTGATTCACTCTACCACTCGCTGTGAGCAGTTTGGAGTAAAGGTTATTTGTCGATTAGGGTAATTTCTTAGAAGCTTGTTATTTGCTTGGGAATACATCCATTACTCAACAACTGGAAATATAAGGAGATGAATCAGTCATATTTTTAGTTAAAACAACAATTTTATGTTGAGACAGGTTAAGTAGAAGATTAATCATTCCCATATCAGGATAACCTCTGAAGTTGCATAAGGCAAGTATTCTACTATCACAAAGAAATAATCTCTACATCCAAAATTCTCTCCACCTTTGACTTTACCCACCTTTCGTAACTAAGTGTAATTACTTTCAACATACAGGAAAGGAATCCATTATGTATGTGCTACATGCCTTGATCAAAAACATGTTAGTTGGAGGATTAAGAGGGCAGCAAAGGTTATCCTGAGTTCTGCCCCAAACTAATATCAACTAAGATAAGCATGTTGAGTTAGTGCCTTGTATGTCTCTAAACCCTAGTCCTATCCCTGGTGGGATGCAAAGGTGGTACGTCATGTCAAAGCCTGTGCTGACAGAAGGGTGGAGAAAAATCTCTGCATAGAAGCCCTGGCAGTGTGCTGGGCAAAGCCGACTGGTTAGTAGGTAGGAGTAGAAGGAGAGTTATGAGATGTGTTTTAAATTTGTCATCTATGGTAAGAGCCTATCCAGGTGGTAATTTACCCCTAGAGTACATCTTCAGGTTCCAACAATATCATAGCACAGTGAGGGCTGGTAAACAGCCAACCAAGGCTGAATTCGCTCATGAGAAAAGGCACAAACAGCGTGAATCTAATGTAAATTACTCACTTTCCCTTGCTGGCTATTTTATTCTCCCTTTCCTTGCCTTCCCATTTCCCAGATTCCTAGAACTTTTAAGCTACAAGATTCTTTTTTACAAGAGGAAATGCTATCTCATAATTCATCCACTAACATTTACGTGCATGTGTTTAACAAGTTTTGTCCTAGGATTACTGGAATTTTCAAAAGAACAAATGGAGAAAACGCAAAAAAGAAAAAAAAAGAAAGAAGGAAAGGAAGAAAGGAAGGAAAGAAGGGAAGGAGGGAGGGAGAGAAAAGGGAGGGAGGGAGAGAGGGAGAGACAGAGAGAGAGGAAGAGAGAGAAAGAAAGAAAGAAAGAAAGAAAGAAAGAAAGAAAGAAAGAAAGAAAGAAAGAAAGAAAGAAAGAAAAGGAAAAGAAAGGGAGAAAGAACTCAGACATGTGGCACCGGGGTGGGAGAGAACTTTGGAGGTGAAGGATCATCCCCAGCTTCCTATCTCAGAACACATGAGGACTTCTCTATTAGCCTGATGAATGGTCAGCTGTGATGTCTTAGTTGCTCCCATGATGTTTTAATATAAAAGCTAAGACAAGATTTGGGAGGCCAGGCATTGAATGAAGAGAGAAAAGTTGAATTAGTGGCTTTCTCTGTCATTGGTTAAGATTATCTGTATAAATTGGGAATCTTCTCAAAGATTCCTTGCAAGTAACAGAATACCAGACTAAGATTGGTTTAAGGAAACAGTGTTTGTTTCTCTCACACACCAAGGAGTCCAGAGGTAGTCACCATCATTATTTAAGCAGCTCAAATCCACATATAGATAGACCTTTCATTATCATCTTTTTGTTTCTAACTTTATCTCTTCTGTCAAAATCCAATCCCTGAGGCTCATAAATTAGCTCTATTTTCCACATTTTTATATTTGTCTATCTCTCCCTCTATCAGCAAGAAGCTAATCAACATGCTAGATTTCCTCCCAGAGCAAGGAACAAAGTGCATAGGAAGGAGAAGCAGTGGTTAGTCATGATTAACTGACTAAACATGGACTGCTTCACATGGCAGCTGGGGCTCCTTGGCCAGTGTTTACTGCCAGAAATGAGTCAATGCAGTCCACAGCCCCTCTCTTAGATAAATCATAAATAGGGCACTTGCATTATTCTAGCCTAGTAGATTCCTTTGAACACTCTTATCTGGTAAAGATTTGCATATATTTTGGCTTATCTCCTAGACTTTCCTTGGTCTTTCCTTGCAAGAATCCAAGTTTTGTAAGATGCTGCACCTAACAAACTGTTTCCAAGTGTGAAATCCTGACCCTTCAAATATATATCTAGACAGGAAATATATCTAGACTGACTTCTTGGAACGCACCTCCTCTTTATCTGGGAAATTCCTCCCATTGGCTTTGGACTTGTACTTCCCCCATTTCTCTGTTTCTTAAGCTTGCCCCACTTGGAATTTGTTCCATGTGTTTGTGATCCCAGTATCACACTCTCTTCCTCAAAAATTACTTTCCAATCCTCCTCCACTAGGTTTTCATGGATTTTGAAGCTTCAGGATTTTGAAGGTTTAAAAAGCACTACTTTTTTAGTGTTTCCATGACAGCTTGCCCAAGTTCTGCTACACTTTTTGATGCTTTATGAGTCTCCATGCCGGTAAACGCTGTTTCATCAAAGCTCTCTCTTTTTTCATCTCCCCCTTTTGCTTATCACATAGGCAACTTTGTACATATGCTCATGTTATCTTTAAATGATCTTGTCCCATCCAACCACTGAGTCCATGATGGTTCATTGCATTCAAATTTGTATGTACAAACAACTCTATTCTCCTTTGGGAATGCTATTTATAATTACTTTCTCTCTATCTTAACCCAAAAGGTGGATCAGCAACTTGTTTTCAAATTTGAAAATAAAATTTATGGCAAACAATCTACTTTAAAAATATATTTAGCATCATTAAGAATTAGGTAAATGCAAATTAAAAGCACAATGAGTTATCACCACACATCTATCAGAGTGGCTAAAATAAAAACTAAATGCCGGTTAGGATGTGAAGAAACTAGATCACTCACACATTGCTGCTGGGAATATAAAATGGCACAGACACTCTGGGAAATGATTTGACAGTTTTTTTAAAACATGCAACTATCATATGACCCAGATTGCACTCTTAGGCATTTTTCCCAGAGAAATAAAAAAATTATGTCCATACAAAAACCTATACCATACCCCCACCCCCTTATCTGAGGTTTCATTTCTACAATTTCAGTCAACCACATTCCAAAAATATTAAATGGAAAATTCCAGAAATAAGCAATTCATAACTTTTAAATTGTGTGCCAGTCTAAGCGTTTCTCACTTCATCTTATCACATAAGCACTGTATTATTTCATATTATCACAAGAAGAAGAAGGGTGAGTATAATACAAAAAGGGTGAGAGAGAGACCACATTTATATAACTTATTACAGTATATTGTTAATTGTTCTATTTTATTATTAGTTACTGTTCATATCTTCCTGTGCCTAATTTATAAATTATATTTTTAATAGGTATGTATGTATGGGAAAAACATAGTATATACAGGGTTTGGTACTACCCACAGTTTCAGGCATCCACTGAGGGTCCCTAGAGGGGGCTGCTATGTGTGGATGTTCATAGTAGTTTTACTCATCAGAGCCCAAAACTGAAAACAACCCAGATGACCTTTAACAGGTGAATAGTTCAAGAAACTCTGGGATATACAGAACATGGAATAATACTTAGGAGTAAAAAAAAGAATAAATTATTGACATATGCAACAACTTGGGCAAATTTCAGGAAATTAATTATACTGATTGAAACATGGTAATCCCCAAAGATTGCATACTGTGTGACCATTCATACAACATTCTTGAAATGACAAAATTTTAGAAATAGAGAATGTATTAGTGATTTCCAGGTGCTGTATTAGGTGGGAAGAGGGAGGTATGTGTGACTCAATAAAATGGAAAAATGACGGATAACTGTGGTTATAAAAATGTACTATATCTCAACTGTTTATCAATGTGAATATCCTGGCTGTAATATAGTTTTACAAGATGTAAGCATTGGGAGAAATTGGGTAAAGTTTACATGGAACTTCCCTGAATAATTTCTTACACTTATATGTGAATCATCGGTCAAAATTTAAAATTTAATTTAAAATTTTAATCACATTTGTTTACAATAGTACAGAATAAGTAAATTAGGAGAGCAAAGTAAAAAGAAACTATTTGAGCTCCTAGAATGACAAAATTGTTCTTAAAATTACATTGCAGAGTATAACTGCATCCTTTGTTCTAAATCATTTCATTAAATATTGCATTAACCATATTCTAAAAGATTTAATTTTCTCCATCTTGACATGACAAAAGTTGTATATCTTTCTCTATTTTCCTCTTAGAAATTCTACATAGAATCAATTTGGGATTTCTTTGGGAGAAATCAACTCTTAAACTGTAAAGCGAAAAACTTACTAGAAATGTTTTTAAAAGGCATTTCAATTGTTTCAAATATGTCTGATGTGAAACAGATACTATTTAATTAACATTGTTAACAACCTCATACACCTCAGATAAATGTACTTCTTTGAAAAATGTTGCTCCTATTGAATAGTTATGATTAAGAAAGGAAGGCCATTGATAGAATAATAGAAAACATCAAGAATTAAGACAGGAGAAGCCAGTGAAAAACGGAAGGCAGAGAACTGAAAAAGGTTACTATGAAGTACAAGGCAAAGACTGTGCTGCATTCGACATAATTTCTTCAAATTTATCGTCCATTAATCGATTCTTTCTTCAGCTATATTTACACTGCTCTTAAAATTATCCATTGAGCTTCTTTTAAAATTGTTTTTAAGTAAACCTATTACTGAAGTATATTATATATACAGACAAATATACAAATTATAAGTGTACAGATCAATGAACTTTCACTAGGTGAGCCCAGCCTTGTAACTACCACCCAGTTCAAGAAATATAACATCACCAGACCCCTAGACACCTTCATTTTGCTTCACCCCAGTTACCAACCCTCCCCAAGGGTAACTAATATTCTAACCTCTATGATCACAGATTATTTGTACTTGTTTCTGTACTTTATGTAAATGGAGTTTAAAAATACAGACAAAAACAAAATGTAATTATCTTCCCAACAATCTACCTTCTTCCTTGTTACCTATTTTGGCTCCCAAATTAGAATACTTCAGGTCTTCTTTTTCTCCCTCTCCTCATTCATCTATTTCATCAACAATCTAGCTCTAATATCAGTTACCTAAACATTTTTCAAATTTATCCTTGATTCTCTGCTACTATTGGCACTGATTTAAGAGGTTAGAAACTATTTTGGCAGTAAGAAAAGATGATATAGGAACATTTGTGACAACATGGATGGATCTTGAGAGTGTAATGCTGAGCGAAATAAGTCAGACAGAAAAAGCAGAGAACCATGTGATTTCACTGATATGTGGTATATAAAACAAAAACAACAAAAGAACAAGACAAACAAATGAGAAACAGAAACTCATAGACACAGACAATAGTTTAGTGGTTACCAGAGGGTAAGGGGGGGGAGGGGGAGTGGGTGGGAGATGAGGGTAAAGGGGATCGAATATATGGTGATGGAAGGAGAACTGACTCTGGGTGATGAACACACAGTGGGATTTATAGATGATGTGATACAGAATTGTGCACCTGAAATCTATGTAATTTTACTAACAATTGTCACCCCAATAAATTTAATAAAATAACATTAAAAAAAAGAAACTAAAAAAAAAAAAAAAAAAAATCTGGCTATAAGCCTAGAAACTTAAAAAAAAAAAAAAAAAAAAGAAACTATTTTGGAAATCAAAACTGTCTCCCTGGCCTCACTATTACCCTCTCTGCCTTAATACTTTCTCTCCGCTCTTTCCAACGTGATTTTTCTAAAACACAACCTAACTAGTCATTTGTTGGTGTGAGAGCAAACTGTATATTTGCTTTGTCTTAAAAAAAAAAGTCAAATCATTTAAACTTGTTTACAAATCCCTTGAAGATGTCACTGGCATATTTTCCCATATTTAATCTGCCTACAAGTCCCAGCATGCATTGTACTCCAGCCATCTGGTATTATTTGCAGTCTCCAAATAATACTCTTTCACACTCCTCTGACTATGTGCATTTGCTCTGATTTCTTCCACAGATGTTTTTCTACCTCTTTATTTGCCTAGTGAAAAGCCTATTCAACCATGAAAACTCAATTAAAATATCCTCACTCTCCATCCCTCATCTCACCATCAAAGACACTTAGTAGCTGTATGACACTCATTCCAGAATAATATATAGCTGCTTCTATGTGGCACTTTTAATATAATGTACAATTATTTTCTAGTTTTGTCTCTCTGCTCCATAGATTGAGTTATTTGTTCAATTCCTCCCTGTATTCTCCATGTCTGGAAAAGTATACAGAAATTGTTCTATTCGAATGAATGAACAGTAACAAAGAAAAAAAATGACAAACAGAGGTGCAGTCATATTCTATAGATGCATCAAAGAAGGAAGGGCTTTCTTCCGCGTTTTATATGTCCTCATATAAAACGGGACATTTAAGCTCCTTATTAAAAATGCATACACCTTGGGTAGGCTGACAATGAGGCAAACACTGACCTCTCCTTACTCACAAGCAGGAACACTCCTTTCGGGAAAGGCACACCTAGGAGATCCCAAGTATCATTTAGAAAGGGCGCTTCTTCAGAGTATTTCAGACAATAAACCACTTCTTCAGGTCTGACCAAAACCCTCAGATAGCATCTCAGCCACCCACGTGAGCTGCAGGCCCGGGCTCCTGGACGTATTCTGACAAACGGGAAATCGTAAAACAAGGGTTGGTCTGGGATTCTAACTGTCCGAGGTTCAAATCCCTTCTACGTGCAGGATTTGTTGTTTGACCCGCTACAGCTCTCCATTTGATCATCTGCATGGTGGGAATAACCTGTGCTTTTGGAAGTGGGTTCGTGTGAGCATCAAATGAACTAATGCTTATACAGCACCCGGCAAAATGCTTGGCGGAGTCCGTGCCCTGGAATGGCTACTTCTCTTTTCTGTTCCCCCAATGCGTGCTTGTGCTGTTTCCCTTTTTATACATGGGCTGTAAATTACACACTGTACGTGGTACCAGGCTGAGGAGATGGGAGGGCGGAGGTGACATACTGTGTGCATTAACTGTAGCGGAATGTGTGGAGGAGACGGTAATAGAGCCAGGACTGAGCATCAACAGTAAATCTTGCCACGTTCGGTGTGTTCTGCTAACCCCCAAGGTTCCCTGGAGGCCCCGCGTGGCCTGGATTGCTGACATAGGCACCATAAGAATTGTGCAGCTCAGTACAAAACTGCTAGCTCACTCCCTCCGATTTTGCACAGATTCAGAGCACTGCACTCATTCCATCTGATTTGTGCTTAGAAGAGATAAAGAGAACAAATGTCTGAAAACAAAACCCACATGCCAAATCAGCTAGTTCTAAAGCTCCAGTCAAGGCTGCACAGAAATGAATCTGTACTTGCCCGGGCAGTTTCTATTCCTCTGTCTTTCAGCAACATTGCCTAAGCATCTAGTGTAGACACATCTATATCTGACACTGGGAGGACAGAAGGATCCATAAAAGCAATGAAATGACCATGATCCAGCTGCTCACTACATATGCTGCTTGAAACAAAAATAAATTAGCTTAGGCACGACATGTTTTTATCTGGATGATACCACGTGCATTCACATATTTGACAAATACTATTCAGGCATTTACTTAGGGATCACAAGCTTAGTGCTGATCAACAACCAATAGTTGATCAACAACCAATTTGAGAGATTCCCTTGTTCACAGAACTGGTAAGATGTGCAGAGAGAGCAAAGCACACTTAGCAAAATATATGTTGAGCAGTAGCAACCAGGTGTCATGAAAAAAAGAGTCAGAATATATAGAAAATGGGAAATGATTTGTCGACAGATTTGCTAGAGATGCCGAGGCAGGATTTAAAAGAATCCGCACTGGATGATCTGGGCCATGAGTGATTGCAAATAAGGACACTGGGAGCAGACAGAGAGGTCAGAGCCAGAATGACATATCAAAGAAATAAGGCAGCAACAGCCTATATGATTTTTCTATTGCACATAACAAATGAACACAAACACGTGGAGGGGTTAACTGGGTCCATTGCTCAGGGTATCACAAGGCTGCAATCGAGGTGTCAGCTGGCTGATCCTCACCTGGAGGCTTGGTGTCCTCTTCCAAGCCATGTGGCTGTTGTCAGAATTCCTTACCTGGGAGCTGTAAAGTCACATGCACTGTGTCTTACTGCAGGCATGAGAGAGTCTTTCTGACATTTCACCTTCTTGCAAGGAGCTCACCTCATTAGTTCAGGCCCACCCACAATAATCTCCCTGTTGATTAACCCAGTCAGCTGACTAGTAATCTAATCACAGGAGTAATATTTCTTCAGATTTACTGGCCCTTACCATATTCAAATGGAGGGGATTTTACAGAGCATGGATCTTAGAGGTCATGTTCGATTTGCTTGAGGTCAGATAGAAAGTTGTCAGTGAAGGATCCCCTTCACAGTTAGCTGTCTTTACCCTACATGTATCCGTCTGCCCTGTGTGGAGGAGACTTGCAGTGTTTCAGAGTAAGACTCCAGCATTAGACTACTTAGGTTCAAATCCTGACTTCACTCCTTTATAGCAGTGTGACCTCAGGTACGTTACTTAACCTCTCTGATGGCAACAATGAAGAGTTCACGCAAAGGATTTTGATTTTATCCTCTGCAGATAATATTAAGTAAATTATGATTTGAAAATAGTACACATGTGACCAGTTAGTACACATGATTGTAGAGGAAATTTCTTAGTTTCTGGTTGTGGTTCCTTTTCCTTGAAAATTAGGTAAAGGAGATCAAGTGTCAACTTGCTTATTAATAGCAGATATTGTGATTACAGTTAAAAAGTAGTGACCCTATCTTATTCTCTATTAAATACCACAAAACATTTCAGTGTTTTAGGCACTAATAGACTCTAGTTTGTTAAATTAAATTAAGTAATTGAGCCTATAAAAATTAAAACACTGCTGCTAATGAGTAGGTTTTCAGCATAATGAAGCCAATGAAAAGACAGCCTTCTTTTCTTACACAAAACCTTAGAAAGATGGGATGGTAAGGAATATACCCCCCTTACTTCTGATGTTCATAAAGAGGAGTGGCTAAGTCATAGTGATAGCCTGGTGCTGCCAAAGTGGGCATCTTGCTAGTTTTAAAGACATACTTGATCCTGGGTCAGTTTTTTGTTTCACCCAATTAATAACATTGATACACCCTCCAGGAGATGCAATCTTCACATCCATCCACAACCATAGGATTTCAAAGAAGGAAACCTAGACTATGTGTGTGACCTGTATTGGAGACAAGGGTTGTGCAACAGGCAAACTTACAACTGATGTCATCACATCCTTGTTTGAACACTGTTGGAAGAGTCTAACGTCCAATGCCCAGTAGGATGGGTCTCCATAGAAATGTTATGGAGAATTCAGCAGAAACCCATGGAAACTGCAATGCGGCAGCTAGTCTCATAAATGCTAGCAAGTGAGTAGGTCTAGCGCATTGGTCCTCAATCTTTGGTGTGCAGGTTCTCATACACAGAGCCTCTGGTAAGGTGGGGCTGACGTTAGGTATAAGGTACGTGATCTTGAAACTCTCCTTTGAAAATGTCATTCTCAAAGATAGCAGGCAAATTACATGGCTGTAATTATCTATCTAGGCAAAGGCTATTGGAGCCTAGACTATAGTAATTGTTGGGGGTGGGGTGGGGCTGGATGCATTTTTGCTGTTTCTTAGCTTAGACTCTCCTTCTAAAGCCACAAAAATTGGGTCACTCAAAACAGATATTCAGAGAAGAAAATTTCTCTCCCCCTCAATCTCTTTCAGCTCTGAGAGCCTGCATTTTATCATTTAGACATAGAACATCAGAGAATTCTATAATACAAGGTAACAACATAATGCAACTAAATGACATAATAACAACTCCCTTAACATAGATTTGCAGGATTACTTACATCTATGTTCAGCTGAAAAAAAAAAAAAAAAAAAAGACACTCCACTCACAGAAAACTTCTCAGCTTACAAAATGGTAATAAATATGAGTCAACTACAGCTGCTTAAGAAATATGTACAAACCACAAAAACTAAGAAACCAGCTTATTTTTAAATGAAAGTATTTTTATTCATCAACTAGAGAGCATTAAATAGCCTCTTGGTCATTCTTAGTATTTCTCTTAGCTGTAAAATTTCTACCTTGAAAAGACATTGAGGAGGTTGGAAAATTTAGAATGAACTAAAAATAAAAGTGACTGAATGAATTCAGAGATTTTCACTGTGGTGACAAACACTGTGAGGGCTCCAGGGTACACATTCGGCCTCCTTAAGGATAAGTTTGCAGTTTATCTGCCCAAAAGGGCACCTTCCTCCTAGAGGGCAGAGCTGCTCTGTGTTGCAGAGGCCCGGCTATTATGGTATCTGAGGATGGCTGGGCCCAGAGGTTTATAACAGAACATCGCGAAGCAGTCCCTTCTGGATCTGCCGGGGTCTCTGTGGCTGGCAATGAATGCCATGTGTGAAGAGGGGCGGTGATCAAGATAGCCTAGAGAACTTGGTTCTTGACCCACAGCTACCCTGTGTAATTTTAACCTAGCAAGGTAGCTTCCTTATAACGCACTTTCCGCAACTTGAAATCAAAGCAGTTAGGCTAGATGAGTGCTAAAGACCCTCCATCTCTGCCATTGTATGATCCTGCCATACAAATCTAAAGTGTAAATGTGAGAAATCGGAGTAATCAAGAATCAGAATATACAAGTATTGGAATGAAAACCCCACATTCCTGTGTCATCTCATCTCTGCCTACCCGGTCAGCTCATTTCTGGACATTCTCCTTCTTGCTGTATGTATTTTCCATAGTCACAGGCCTTAGCCTGGCTATCCTCTGTGTCCTAACACAAATGTCACTTTCTCAGCAGGGGCACTTCCTGCCTCTCAGTCTAAAGTATATTTTAAGTAAATATTCCTGTCTACAAAAATTTATTATTTTCCTTTACATCATCATGGAAGTTTGGCACATATATCTAACTCTGTTTTATCTGTTAAATATGTTTTTCTTCAGAAGACCTCAGGCTCCTGAAGGACAGAGATGGTGCCCATTACATTAAATACTGAGTCTGTTGCCTAGTGCTTGAAACATAGTGAGCCCTCCTGAATAGATGTCAGGGGAAGGAAGGAAGGAAAGAAGGAAGGAAGGAAGGAAGGAAGGAAGGAAGGAAGGAAGGAAGGAAGGAAGGAAGGAAGGGAGGGAGGGAAACAGAGAGGGAGGGAGGAAGGGAGGGAGGGAAGGAAGGAATCACTACAATTCTTTTCTCCACTCCAACATTTGAAACAAAATGCCTGCAACACATTTCACGACTGAGGTGTACATCTTGTGTCTTTTATCTCTGCTCACACGGGTACTCTGGGATTTCACTTCTTTTGACGTCCCCCTGTGCAGGCCTATACCTCCCTGTAATTTATATATAGTGGGTTTCCCTTCCTCTTTAACCTCCAGGAATAAAAAAGGAGCTATACCTCTTCTATGTCCTCCTTATATATTTCATGAACAAAATACGATTTCCTGTTGTATGATCTTCCTATTGTTGCAGTAACAAATTACCACAAACTTGGTGGCTTAAACAACACGATTTTATTATCTTATAGTTCTGGGGTCAGAAGTCCAAAATAGATCTCAATTGGCTAAAATTGAGGTGTTGGCAGGGCTGTGTTTCTTTTGGAAGCTCTTGAGGAGAATCTGTTTCTTTGTCCTTTTCCAATTTCTAGAAGCTGGCTGCACACTTGGTTCACAGACTCTTCTTTAATCTCCGCTGCCAGCAAAGGTAGGATGACCCCTTCTCACACTGAATCGTTCTGACCTCCACTTCTTAGCTATATCCATGTAAGGTAATATTCTCCTGTTCCAGGAATTAGGACATGGACTTCTTTTTCTGAGGGGTGAGGTGACATTGTTCTATATACCACACCTGCACTTTCTCCCAATCTACCTTTGAGCTCAGGCTATTCATAGCTGGCTAAAGCTCCAAAGCTTCACCTCACTTCTTCTAGTCCTTTCCCTTCTCTCCATCATAAGAATTTCACAAGAGTATTACTCCATCACAAAGGCAGCTATGCAACAGTCACTTGTATTTTACATACATGACTTTCACAGTTTTCACCATTTGCTAAAAACCTGGAAAATCCATTGCATTTTGCATACGAGTAATAATTTTGCTGAGTCACACATTTTAATCACAAGCCTTGGAAATAAAAGTCTTAATGAGAAAGTGAATCTAGTCTACAGTACAGTCAATGTCTATATTTAACATGGCTCTTTCGAACACTTACTGTAATGTTATGGTAAAAATTATATTCTGTAGTGAAACCATATTTGCAGCACTTCAGAAAATCTATTATTCATGAATATCAAAGATGTAGTGAACAAAAAATATAATTATCTATGCCTAACCAATACCGATATATATTAATTAAGCTTTATGATATATAATTCACATGTGACCTTATCATCCATTATCACAGCAACCCTGTTAGAAAAGTTTTACAGGCAGGAAACAGATTCAGAGACCATCTGTAGTTTACTGAATGTCAAATACCTAGTAAAGGGTGGAGCCAGGATTTGAAACAATTTGGTACAACAATCAAGTTCTTTCCTCTACTGCAAATATGCAAACACATTTATGTGGTTTCCTTTGTTAATTTTGTCATGTAAAACCACTGCAGCTTCCAGGTGGCAGAAGCTCTCAGCTCAGCAGATTAGGTCCTAATTAAGGCCTATTGTGTGGTGACACCCTTCCTCTGGAGACCCAGATAAAGGCCACTGAGGACTTCAAAACCTGCCCATATATGGGACTACTGGGTCTTTTTTTTTTTTTTTTAACAGCAAGGGGAGTCTCACAACTTTGCAAAAATTATTTTTCTCAGGACACCAAGATGAAGGGAGAGCAGAATATAGGAGATACTTTCAATTTTAGTTGAGCATTAGTTTAGAGTTAGGAAGAAAAACATTATGAAAAAATAAAAATATATCTTTGTAGCATAAAGTGTACTCATTTCCTGAGTAAGAAGGTGAGCTCAATCAGGGTCAAAGAATTGTGGAATCTAATTAGCAATGACATCTCAGAGGCCCTAAATATGACTGGTGAAGATGAAACTGTGAGCTTGATGGAGTACCGCCACTGACTCTGGCAATATCTGACATTTCACCCTTTCTGTGAGAGCCAGGGAACAAATTAACTTCGCATATGGAGATTTCCAAAATTAGCCAATCTTCTAGCTAGTCCCCCAAGCAGTTATTAAAATACGATTTTCAAAAGGTTAAAAATCATAACCAACACATACGTATAAAATGAGCACCTGTCAAAGAGTTTAAGTGATGAAAAAACCAGCAAGAAACCAGTTCCAAATACATTGGAGGAGATAGAGATTTACAGGCAATTTAACAAAGAACTGTAAAAACAAGACTGCTTGTGGGACTAAAAGTTAGTTAACGTCCAACAGGGTACTAAACTGTTAATTCGGAGTTCTTTGTTTTATCAGTAAGAAGTTATTTTCGCCTCTGGTGGACAAAAATTTTTCAGTTAACCTCTTCCCTAGATCAGGGCTCTAGGGAAGCCTTGGTACTGTTAACATTTTGTTGTGGGGGGCTGTCCTGTGCATTGTAGGATATTTAGAGCATTCCTCGCCACTACCACAGCGTCCCCCAATCATGACAGTCAAAAATGTCTCCAAACGTCGTTGTCATATGGCTCCTAAGGGGCAAGTAGTACTGTTCTACAGAGATGAAGATTGTTAAAATTTATCCCAAACTTGAAAGTAGGCAAGAGAAATCTCTGGGTCTTCTTTCAGTGCAGCACTGGGCTTCTACGTTTGGGTTTCTTTTGACTGAGCTATTTTACTTGTCTCCAGGCAGCGAGTCTCAGGCAGGGACAGTTCTGTGGTGTACGTCTATTGTTAACCCACACTACTGATTTTCTGTTCACCTCTGCTTCTCATTATGTTCCACCATTACTTGGATAGGAAAAAAATACTAATTTGACTATAACTTTTCAAAATAATACCCATTTTTCAAAGGATGCGGTAAATTGTGAGTAGCAATTTTTTGTTCTTTCTTTTTAGATTTTAACAATGCTTTATCTGATATGATATTCATCCTTTTTTAGACATGTTGAGTCAGAATGTGACCATGTTAGGCAGGGACTGTAACCGAACACAGTGTTAGCTGCTCACCTCTCATGTATTCGGTACCATTTCCCAGTCGGACTACTATGTCCTCTCTAATTCCTCTACATTCAGTACAGAGAAAAGATTATAAACTGTGACCTTTGATGATGGTCACAGTTCATCCCTCCTTTATGTAAAACTTTCAAAGATAAATGGGCTTCCAAATTCATATTTTTAAAAATTTTAGACAGCTCATATGGCACCTATTACTGAATATTCCCAGCAACATCTGGGACTGCTTCTCATAATCAAACACTTTAGTATTTCTACAGCTAAGCAAATGGACTTACACATCAAATGAGAATAAACAATTTATAAATAGCCTCAAAACATTTCAGTTCAGGTTTTGCTACCAAATGAATAAGTGTCAAATTTGTGAAAAAAGATTTTGTTTTTCAGAGTTTTTCAGATATCAGAATTTTAAATTAGGGATTATGAATCTAGAAAACAAGGTCTGACAATTAAGTTCGTGAACTTGTTGCAATGATGTTGCTAACCTTTTTTGATATCAGAGGCATTATACATTATGAATTTGTACCAACTGGACAAACAGTTAACCACGTTTACTATTTGGAAGTGCTGAAAAAGCTTCATGAAAAAGTTAGACGACCTGAACTTTTCACCAACAATTCATGGCTCTTGCATCACGACAATGCACCAGCTCACACAGCACTGTCTGTGAGAGAGTTTTTAGCCAGTAAACAAATAACTGTGTTGGAACACCCTCCCTACTCACCTGACCTGGCCCCAATGACTTCTTTTTTTACCCAAAGGTAAAGGAAATATTGAAAGGAAGACATTTCGATGACATTTAGGACATCAAGGGTAATATGGCGATAGCTCTGATGGCCATTCTAGAAAGAGAGTTCCAAAACTGCTCTGAAAGGTGTGTTAGGTGGAAAGGTGGAAAAGTGCATAGCTTCCCAAGGGAAGTACTTATGTAGAAGGTGACCATAGTGATATTAGCAATGAGGTATGTAGCACTTTTTCTAGGAAGCGTTCGCAAACTTAATTGTCAGATTTCGTAATAATAGCACAATAACAATAGCGATATCTAATACATAAGGGTATTTATTATGGGGTAGGCCCTGCAGTATGTTACATGTAATTAGATCATTTCAACCTCCCACAACCTACCAGATACTTTTATTATCATCCCTACTACACTGATGAGGTTTAAAGAGATGTGATCCACAGCCAAGGCTATGAAGTAGGATTACAGACTGAATCCTAACAACTCTAGTCTCCACTGAGTACTCAGCCTTTCCTTTTTGCTTTGCCTGTTCATAAGCCTACCAATGATACATCAAGAAGATATTAATAAGTGAAGGGAAGTATATTATGTCCCTTCTGCATTGCTAGATATTGTCAGGCAAATATGACTTAAGTGAATACAACTGACTGTCTACTCAGGTTCACAGGCTCCCTTTGCCTGATTATTTGACTTCTCTTAAGGCTTCCGATCAAGAATTTCATAAACACAAATTAGACACTCAGTATGGATATAGAGAAAAACTGGTAGTCAATATTTCAGCTGTTTCCAAATACATTTCTCCTGCTGATACAGACTAAGGGAGAGTTATAGTTCACATGACATTTTCATGAAATGCTTCCCAAATGATTTTATTAAAAATTTTATGTGAAAAATTCAGATGAAGGATTGACCGAAAGACAACCCAAATGGGAGTAATATAGTGGCTGGAATATGAGCCTTCCCCTTATGGAACATTTATAAGCAGGCTTCTCATATGTGCCATTTTGAGGATTACAAATATATATTTTGTCTGTCACCATGCTCATAATTTTCAAGTGCTTTTCAAATCAGTTAGGGAATGTTTTGTATTCTCACTAAGAAATATATCAGCATTACTTCTATGACTACACGGCTATCATATAATTCACCTCTATGATCCCATTTAGTCCTCACTATTAGGACTATGAAGTAGTCCTCACATTTAGATCTATGAAGTAGGTTACTATTACATGGTATATATTTTTCCATAGCTTTATTTCCAACCAATTTTATCTTTTGTATCCAATATGTCTCCTATAGACAGCATATAGTTGGATATTGTTTTTTAATCTGTTCTGACAAGCTGTGTTTTGGTTAGATTGTTTAATCAATTCACATTTTTAAAATAGCATTATTGAGATATAATTCACATATATAGTGTTCACCTTTTAAAAATATACAATTCAGTGTTTTTTAGTATATTTACAAAGTTGTACAGCAATCAACACTAATTCCAGAACATTTTCATTACCCTCAAAGGAAACCCCATACCCTTACCCCCAGCCCATGGCAATCATTAATCTACCTTCTCCTGATATGGATTTTCTTGCTCTGAACATTTCATATAAATGGAATCATACAATATGTGGCATTTTGTATCTGGCTTCTTTTACTTAGTGTACTTTTTCAAGTTTCATCCATCCTGTAGTATGTGTTAAGCACTTCATTATTTTTATGGCCAAATAATATACTATTGCACAGATGAACCAGATTTTGTTTATCCATTTATCAGTTTATGGACATTTGGGTTGTTTATGCTTAGTGGCAATAATACATAAAGATGCTATAAACTTTCATGTGTAAGTTTTTATATGTGAAAACCTATTGAAAGAATAGTGTTTTCAATAAATGGTGCCAAGAAAAATAGATACCCAAGCAGAATGAAAACCTATTGAAAACCTATTTTATATGTGAAAATAGGTTTTCAATTCTCTTGGGTATGGGATTGCTAAATCATATGGTAATTCCATCTTTAACATTTTGAGGGACTACCAGACTGTTTTCAAAAGTGGACACACCATTTTCCATTCCCATTAGCAATGTATGAATGTTTGGATTTTGCCACATTCTCACCAACACTTATTATTACCCATCTTTTTCATTGTAACTGTCATACAGGGTATAAAGTGGTATCTCATTATGGTTTTGTTTGCATTTCCATAAAAACTAGTGATGTTGAGCATATTTTCATGTGCTTATTGGCTATTTGTTTATCTTCTTTGGATAAATGTCTATTCAAATCCTTCGACTAATTACTAATTAGATTATATGTCTTTTTATTGTTGAGTGGTAAGAGTTCTTTAAATCTGGATGAGTTCTTTATCACACATAGTATTTGCAAATATTTTCTGTGCTGTGGGATATTTTTTTTCACTTTCCTGATGGTGTTCTTTATAAAAGTTTTTTTTTTTTTAATTTTGATTGATTCCAATTTATTTTTTCATGTGTTGATGAGCTTTGGTGTCATAGCTAAGAAATTAATCCATAATTTAAGGCCACAAAGATTTATTTCTATACTTTCTTTGAAGAGTTTTATAGTTTAAGCTTTCAAGTTTATTCTCTACCATGCTTTGAGTTAAATATTGTATGTAGTTTGCAGTAGAGGTCCAACTTCA
Source organism: Rhinolophus sinicus (assembly GCF_057876585.1). Taxonomy (NCBI): domain Eukaryota; kingdom Metazoa; phylum Chordata; class Mammalia; order Chiroptera; family Rhinolophidae; genus Rhinolophus; species Rhinolophus sinicus. The sequence continues at coordinate 141,939,768 of NC_142503.1, forward strand.
TTCTGCTTGGGTATCTATTTTTCTTGGCACCATTTATTGAAAACACTATTCTTTCCCCACTGAATTGTCTGGTTACCTTTGTCAAAATCAATTGACCATAATGTAAGGGTTTATTTCTGGATGTTCAGTTCCAATTCCAATGATCTATATTTATATCTGTAAGCTAACCCCAAACTATCTTGATTATTGTAGCTTTGTAGTAGGTTTTGAAATTGGGAAATGTTAGTCCTCCAATTTGTTCTTCTTTTCCAAGATTGTTTTGACTATTCTGGGTCTCTTGAATTCCCATATAAATTTAGGATCCATATGTCTATTTCTGTAAAATAAGGCAGTTGGCATGTTTATAGGGATTGTGATGAGTCTCTCAATCAATTTAGGGAGTATTGCCACCCTAAAATATTTAAGCTTCTAACCATGAACATGGCTTCTTGTTCCAATTACTTAGTTCTTATTTAATTTCTTTCAACAATGTTTTATAATTTTCAGTGTAAAGTCTTGCAGTAATTTGTTAAATTTATTCCTAAATATTTATATTTTTGACAATATTGTAAAATGGAGTTGCTTTTTTAATATTATTTTTTATCATTCAAAAATGCCGTTTTTTTGCTTTATGTATTTGGGGCTCTGTTGCCAGGTGCATGTACATATAACTATTATACTCGTTTAATGGTTTGACCATATTACTACTATAAATTCTTTTTCTCTAGTTAAAAATTTTGTCTTTCAGTCTATTTTGTCTGATATTAGGATAGTCACTCCAACTCTATTTGGGTACTGTTTTCATGGTATACTTTTATTTTCCTTTTTCTTTCAACCTATTTTGGTATTTGAATATGAAGTGTTTTCCTTATAGATAGCATATAGTTAATCCATTCTGCCAATCCCTTCTTTTGATCTGAGTATTTAGTCCATTTACATTAATGTAATTACTAATAAGGTAAGATTTGCATGTGTCATTTTGTTATTTGTTTTCAGTGTGCCTTGTCTTACCTGGTTTTCTGTTCCTCCATTAGTGTCATTTTTTTTTTCCCTCAAAGAGATATGTTCTAATATACCATTTTATTTCTCATTTCTTTTACTATGTTTTTGAGTTACTTTCATTTTGATCACCCTACACATTATAACTAACATCTTTCCTTAAAATAATATTAACTTAGTTTCAATGGTATATGAAAATTTTACTCCATATAGCTGATCCCTCACCCCTCCTCTATTCTATTACAAATACATATTTACATATTATAAGCCCATGTTACTCTTTTTGACTATTAATTACCACATTTATCTTTTAAAAAAGATAAAAGAAACAAATTACAAAAATTACAATTATTCTCTTTTATATTTACCTATGTTTTACCTTTCCCAGTGCTCTATATCTTCTTGTGGATGAAACTTTTTGTTGATTGCCCTTCATTTCAACCAGAAAGACTCTACTATTTCTTGGAAAGGTCTGCTAGTGACAACTTACCTTCTGTTTTGCTTTTTTCTTACCTGGGAATGTCTTAATTTCAACTTTGTGTTTGATGAATAGTTTTGCTAGGCATACAATTCTTAATTGACAGTATTTTTATTTCATCACTTTATATATATCATCCTACTGACTTCTGTTTTCCATGATTTCTGATGAGAAAACAACTGCTAATTTTATTGAGAAATACTGGTACAGGATGAGTCAATTTTCTGCTTTTAAAATTCTATTTTTGGTTTTGGTTTTTGATAGTTTGACTACGATACATCTAGGTGTCCATCTCTTTGAGTTTACACTACTTTGGAGTTTACTGATCTCTTTGAATATGCATATTAATGTTTTCCATCAAATTTGTGAAGTTTTCAGCCATTATTTCTTCAAATATTTATTCTGTCCCTCTCTCTTTGTCTTCTTCATTTGGAACTTCCTTTATGTCTATGAGTGTGGTTGTATTTAGTGGTTACCTAAACGTCTCTGAAGATCTGTTCATTTTTCTTTTCCTTTTTCCCTTTGTATATTGGGTATTGGGTAATCTTATTGTATATTGTATATTGGGTAATCTTAATAGACCCGTCTTCAAGCTTACTCATTATTTTTCTTGACATTTCAAGTCTTCTGTCACCTTGCTCTAATAAATTTTTCATTTTCATTATTGTACTTTTCAACTCCAGAATTTCAATTTAGTTCATTTGTATAACCGCTTGTCTACTGATGTCATTTCTTTGGTGAGACATGGTTCTCATATTTTCCTTCAAAGTTTTATGCATGCTTTTAAAAAATTAGTTGAACTTATTTATAATCGCTACTTTGTAGTCATTGCCTGCTAAATCTAAAAGGTGGACATTCTCAAAGTAAGTTTTTGTTGCCTGATTTTTTCCTGTATTATGGGTCATGTGTTCCTGGTATTTCCTTTTCATGACTCAAAATTGTTTTTGAAAACTAGACTTTTTTGCTCCTGTTTTATATTAATATAATCTATACCCTCCTAAGGACTATTGTTATTGTCTACTTGTTTATTTATTTAGTGACTTGGCTTGACGAGTTCGATGAAGTCTATTTTCCCCACAGTGTGCATTCAGAAGTCACATGTATCCTTTACTCATTTCCCTTCTGTGCAAAACTGTATTATAATATTACAACCAGAATATTGACATTGATAATACAGTCAAGGTACATTCTTATCACCACAAGAGCTCTTGTTACATTGTTATGTCACACCTATTTCTTTCTCATCCCCACTCCCTCCTTAGTATTATACCTTACAGCCACTAATCTGTTCACCATTTCTGAAATTGTATCAGTTCAAAATGTTATGAAATGGGAATCATGTAGTATATAACCTTTTGAGATTCGCTTTTTTTCCCCACTTAACGTAATACCCTAGAGAATCATTCAAGTTTCAGCATGTATCACTAGTTTGTTCCTTGTTGATGTTGAGTAGTACTCCATAGTATGGCTGTACCACAGTTTGTTTAATCAGTCACTTGTTGAAGAACATCTGGGCCTATTTCATTTTCTGATTCTTACAAATAAAGCCTCTGTAATCATTTATTATCAGTTCCGTAAGAACTTAAGTTTCATAACTCTAGGATAAATGCCCAGGAGTGCAGTTGTTGGATTATATGATAATTGCAAATTTAACTGTATGAGAAACTGCCTTACTGATTTTCAGACTAGATATGTCATTTTACATTCCCAGCAACAATGCATGAATCATACATTTTCTCCATGTTTTTGCTAGCATCTGGTGTTGTACTATTTTTTATTTTATCCTTTCTGATAGATATATAGTAGTATTTCATTGTTATCTTAATCTTCATTTCCCTTATAGCTAATGATGTTAATCAATTTTTGTGTGCTTATTTGCCATCTATATATTCCCATCAGTGAAATATCTATTCATGCCTTTTGGTTATTTTCCAATTAGATTATTAGTTTTATTCCTGACTTACAGTTGAGTTACAATGGTTCCTTATATATTCTAAATAAATAGTTTGCAAATATGTTCTCAGCTTGTAGCTGATCTTGTTTTCCTCTTCATAGTTTCCAAAAGCAAAAGTTTTAAGTTTTGATGTCGTTCAAGTCATTGATTTTTTTTATTGTGTGCACTGCTGTTTTAGCATTAAGCGTAAGAATTCTTTGCCTAGACTAGACCTGAAGATATTCTCTTATGTCTTTTTTTTTTTCTAAAAGCTTTGTACTTTTACATTTAAGTTTATAGTCCATTTTGAATTAGTATTGGTATAAGGTGTTTGGTTTGGTAGAGGGTCATTTTTTTTTTTTTTTTTTTTTTTGGTGGAAGGAAGGGGACTATTCATGTCCAATATTCCAGCATCATTTGAAAAGTCTATCCTTGCTCCATCAAATTGCTTTTTTCACTTCTGTCAAAAACAAGCTGGGTTTATTTCCTTAGATCTATATCTGGTTCTTTGTTTAGTTCTATTGATCTATGTGTCTATCTGTCTGCCAATAACACATTCATAGCTATATAGTTAGTCTATACTATGGAGAAATGTAATTCTTTCCACTTTATCCTTTCTTGTAAAAATTGTTTTAGCAATTCTAAAGCCTGTGACTTTTAATATAAATTTTAGAATAAGGTTGTCTATATATAACAAAAAATGCAGGCATTTTTATAGGAATTGCATTAAATTTACAGATCAAGTTGGGGAAGTATCTTTAATATCTCTTGTTTCTCTTATTTAGATTGGATAATTTCTATTATTTATCTTCAGTTCACTGATTATTTTTTTCTTCTCTCACCTTCAATCTGCTCTGAGTACCTCTAGTGAATATTTCAGTTCAGTTATTGTATTCTTCCACTCCAGAATTTCCATCAGTTCTTTTGTTATATTATCTGTATACTTATTGAGATTTTCTATCGGTTAATTCATTGTTGTCATACTTACTTTTATTCCTTAAAACATGATTTCCCTTAGTCTTTTGAACATTTTTATAATAGCTGCATGGAAGTCTTTGTCTGCCAAATCCAACATCTGGAAATTATCAGAGACATTTTTGTTGTCTTTTTTCCCCTTCATAATGGAGGTCACATTACTGATTTTTTTTTGCTGGTCTCATATTTTGTGTTTAAAACTGGACATTTTAGATAAAAATTGTCACAACTGTGGATTCTGATTCCACCCCCCCAAAGATTGTTATTATTGCTGTTTTTTGTTTATTTAATTGTTTGCTTGGAATAAATTTGTGAAATCTATCTGCCCTCTGTCCTATGATCCCTGATGCCTGCAGTTTTGTTTTGTTTCTTGTTTTTATTTTTAAGCTTGACTTCCTAAGAGTTTTTATCATGACTGTGTTACTTAATGCTTAGTTAATAATTGGACAGAAGTTGTTCTGAAACACCTTGAGCCAGAAAATTTTGTGTCTTTAACTGATAGATCTGTCATTGGGTAGGGGAGTAAATTTAAACTTCAGGCTGTTTTGACATGTTCCCTGGGTTTTGCATGAAGCCAGGCCTTTTGGAGTCTCCTATGTACATGTGTTCAGTTTCAGAGTTGGCCAGGTATGTGTTTGAATAACCTGGGTTCTCTTAGTTCTGGGCTGGGCACATGTGTCCCAACTAAACCCATAACCTCCAGCTAACAGATCTGACCCACTGGCTCTCCCAGACTCACCTGACAATGAGAGGACACTTCTACTGATAGTGCCACCATGCATGAGCATCGCTAACTGCTACAAATCAAGTAAGTCTCTTTGATGGAAGAAGAGATCTGCCACCACTCATCACCTATCCTACCCTGGTTGAACCCCTGCACCAATCAAGCTAAGAGGAAGACTGCAGTCCCAGGCCAGGACACCACAGATTCCCACTCTTCTGTACTGAAACTCAGCAGTTTTTAAAGTATAAATACTTCTTAGATTGTCGATTACTGTAACTGAAACAGTTGTTTTTCTCAGTTTTGACCAGGTTTATAGTTGCTTTGTGGAGAAAGAATTTGCTGATCTCACTTGGCCATATCCCAAGCTTTGGTGTTACATTTTGTTAGGTTAAATTTGGGCTCTGTTTAGTCTAAGGCTAAATTAGTCCCACTACTAATGCAATACCTTTCTTTTTTAGTAAGATATACTTTCAGGTACTGTAAAATTTACTCCTTTAAGGTGTACATTCATTGGGGTTTTTTTTTGTTTTTATTCACAAGTTTATGTAACCATCACTACTAACCAATTTAGAAAATTTTCATCACTCCCAAAAGAAACTTCATATCCCATAATATGAAGTAGTAACTCTACATCCCCCCTCCCCCCAACCCCTGGTAACCATTTATTTCTGTTTAAATAGAGTTGACTGTTCTGGACATTTCATATAAATGAAATCATAACAGTATGTGGCCTTTTGCATCTGCCTTTCTTTACATATCATATTTTCAAGGTTTGTCCATGTTGTAGCATATATCAAAATTTAATTCCTTCTTTAAGGCTGAATAACATTCCATCATATGCATATACCACATTTATTTCTTTATGCACTAGTTGGTGGTCATTTGGGTTGCTTCTACTTTTGGCTATTATGAATAATGCTGTTATGAACACTTGTGTACATTTTTTGAGTGAACTTATGTTACAGCTTTCTTGGGTATATACATGAAAATGCTAAGTCATGAAACACTCTTCTGAGGACTCCACCCAATGTCACATATTTTGTGAGGTCTTTCCATTCTGTCTGGTGGGAACGTGAACTACTCTTCACCTGTATGAGCTCCAAATGTTGTTTGAAACCTTGCCTTTCAATGGTTCATTTCAAGGTCTTCAGGTAACTTCTTCCCATGCATGCACAAATCTCTGTACTCAGACAGCAGATCTCCAGTTCTGTCTCTGTGTTCCCTTTTCTCCAGTACATTTCGCCATGAATTTGAACAACTTTGCCTGACTTCTGATCTCTTTCCTCTCTACCCAGTGAGGATGCTAAAGTTTGTTTGGGTTTTTCTGCTCTGTACTTCCTCCATGGATCCGTATCCGAACTATAAGCTGGGGCAAACACAGGATGACCTTGCTTATTTGTTCTTCTTCTCTTAGAAATCATAGTCCTGTGATGTCTACTGCCAAAGTCTGCAAACTGTTGTTCTCTCTATATTTTTTTACTGCCTTTCTAGTTTTTGAGGTGAAAGGATAAATCTAATTTCTGTCCTGACATTGTGGTAAGAAACAGAAATCTCTGAGTTTTATCAATTGAATTTTAAAGAGTAGATTGAAGCTCAGAATATATTCATCATTCATCACTTACTTATTGATTACCTACAAAGTTCTAAGAAATGTTCTGTGCCTTGAGAATTTAACAGTGTATAAGACTCAGTTCATATCCTCAAGGAATTCCAACTTAGAGAATTATAATGACCTTGAAATACCCCTTTTTATGGTAAATAACACAACTAGACCTTAAAGAGGGGTCTTTAATACAAAAATGGATTTTTCTTAAAGCCATTGCTCTTGAACCTCTATTTTTCTATTCTCCCAAATATACCTAAGCAATATCACATATTGTCACAAATAATGGTGTTTAATAATTGTAGTGATTTTCAATGAGAGGGAAATAAATTTTCTCCTCCCAGAGAGAGAGGGGATTTTTTCGTTTTGTTTTGTTTTTACAGAATCAATAGCAGGGAATTTATTAAAAAAAAAAAAAGAAAAAAAAAAAAGAAGAAGAAGCTTCTAATGAAATTATGTAATGCCCCTTCCCCAGGGAGGTAAAAAATCCCCCCCATAGATACACACACATGATCATTGAGAATCATTGCTCTATGATATAACTAGCATATCGAGTCTGCATTTAATAGGTAACAACAATCCCCATGTACTGCATAACATGGGGGAGTGTTCTTAGGGCTAGAGTGTAACTATAAAGGAAGTTTTTTAGAGGGATGAACCTATTTTATCCTGATTGTATTGGTGATAACTTGAACGTGTGTGCGTGTGTGTGTGTGTGTGCATGTCTGTGTGTGTGTGTTAAATTCATAGAATGGTACACCAAAATAAAAGAAAGGTCAATTTTAATTTATGATAATATTAAAAATAAAAATATAATTTAAAGGAGAATCATAAGCTCTGCTAGGAAGTTCTATTCATAAAGAGCCTTATGAATTATTATGCATCAACTAACACTAGGCTATTAATAAGTTAAAGTGACATAGAGAAACGAAACTCCTTCCCTACTGGATTCAAAATATTTTCTTCCAACAAGGCAAAGTTTTTAGAAAGAATTCTGGACTCAATTTTGTTTATATCCATGTTCAGACTGAGCAATATACTAATTTGAGCAATATATCATGACCTCTTGCAAAGTAATTTAGATGACCCATGTAGTTCATCATAAAAGTATTCAAACTTTATTTAGAGCATTCTCTTCAGATTAGTCTCAGTTACCACTGAAAAATTAAAGAAGATGCCTTATGATTTTATAGAACAATAAATTATCTGATTGAGGCATAGCATAGGTGATTGAGCATTTGTTCTGAATCAAAACTTCTTTCATATCTTTCTTGAAATGTCACATTTTCTTTGCTCCATGTCTTTTAAAAGTCTGATACCAACATGTATATTTGATATGCTGGGATTCACTTTAAAGAACTTGTGGCAGAGGTATAACTGAAAACTGAAAAATGGCTCATAGCTGTGGCCTTTCTGATATATATATATATTCCATATAAATATATATATGGGATATATATATTTATTTTATATATTTACTGCATATATGAGCGAGCGAGCGAGCGAGAGAGAGAGAGAGAGAGAGAGAGAGAGAGAGAGAGAGAGAGAGATTATCCAGTATGATGGAAAGTCCTTCTGGATTGTTTCTCCTCCACTTCTGTTTGAAATCCATCACCTGTTCCTGATTGGTCCTCTTCTTCCAAGGTAATATATCAAAAGTGGGACATTAATTTTCATTAACCTATTTACTTTTAAGACACAATCAACAGAATACTGATGGCTTTATATTTCTTAAAGAAATAATGCTTTAACTAACAGTATAAATTAAAACTCCAGCTGCTCAGTCTTACCAGTCTAAGGTTGCTCTTGTGGACTTATTAATATACTTGCACTTCAGAAACCATCTTGACACTGGTTTTCCTTTCTCAAGGTCAGGTAATGAGCACACCATAAAAATTTCCCCATAAAAGTATGAAAATACTGATTGAGAAATATTGTGGTGAAACAGAAGAAATGTTTTGCTGGGAATTAAAAGAGGCAAATTTTATTTCTAGTTTTTGAGTTAGAGTTTATTAGTTCTTTCTGAATTATAGTTTCCTGATCTATAAAATGGGGAAAACATATTACACAGGATTATGGTAAAGGTTAAATAAAATTTTAAAACGTGAGCTCTTTGGCTAGATTATTAATAGTTTATATATTTCATCACATTGCTCTGTAGAAGTAGCATGGATTTGGGAGTCAGAAAGTTTTGCATTAAAGTTGTAGTTCTACCACTTCCAAGCTGTACAATGAGAGTAAGTGGCTTATTTCTGAGTCTACCTCCTTAAGTGAAAAACAGGGATTATAAGTGTTATGGGAAATGCAAAATGATGATATGTTATTTGATTATTACAGAAACAGGCAAGGATGAGGTACTCAATAAATAGGAGTTATCATGACAACTGTTAACACCTGGGAGAAGTACAACAACCCCCCCCCCCCTTCCAACAGAACATGTGTTGTTGTTTTTGGTTCACTGAATCTGGTCATGGCTCTGATAAGTCTTACTTCAGGAGCTCTCTAGAGATCCAGACTGGAATCCATTAATAGACTAAGTGAGGAGTGATTATGTTGGCAGGGGTCTTTACACACATATGATGCCACTTCACAGGACATTACATTCCACCTGTTTCTTTCACATCACTGTAATATGCAGTGACATAGTGTGATTCATAGGAGAACAACACAGTTCTGGGTAAGATGGAACCTGGTAACAGGCAACTCAATAATCCCTTTCTCACCTCTAGAACCTCATATAAATGATTAAGGGATTGAGAGAAAAAAACAAAAACCAGAAGAACTTTTTGAAAACTCCAAAACATACTCCTGAAAAGGCAGCTCAGCAAAATACTGGCAGAATCTCACTGATGAGGCTTCAATTTCCAAGGCCTGAAAAGCTTAGAAACATAATTCATCACTCGGAACCACTCTGACAGCTGGGATTTGTATCATTTGAGAGTACTTATTTATCTGGGAGTTCCCTGATATTAAAGATTCACTAACCCAAGAAAAAAGCTGTCATCTTCCTGAGGTAATGAAGATTTCCTTTACATGTGGGCACCAGTGCCAGAAAGAAATCCAGACACACCAATAGAATGAACCAATTCACAATGTACACCACACAGATAGATGTCGACCAACAGCTATCTCTGGCAGAGTGGTATCTTTCAATATAGAAAAGTAAACCCCACAACCCAAACAGCCCAAAAGATGATGTCCAAACTACCTATCAAAATCCTAAAGCTGCTGTATCCCAAGCTGCTTATATAAATTTGCATCAAACAAACAAATACTTTAATACTTGTGAATAACTTACAATAAGAAGTGTACCAGTATTGACCTCAGCCATACCTCCCAGGGTCCCAGCTGAACAAACCACTAAGGTCCATCTTAGAAAATTAAGGGGCGTTCTCCTTAAATTTCTGTATTGATTTTTCCACGTGGCCTGGGCATTAATTTACATACAGGATGTATTAAGAATTGCACAGAATCAATCTTGGCCCACAAGGAGGAGGTCTAGGGAAATTCTATCACCTATTACAAGCTCAATCAGTGGGGCTGACCTGAAGGCCTTCCAGGCCTGAGGAAGGTACAGATCACTCTGTTTTCTGGAGGGAGGCAAGATACTGCCTAGGTCCCTCACATGAAGTAAAATCTCACAGGCACACGTGGGCCCCCTGGGAAGAAAGGGTTGTTTAGAACTACACCAACCCAAATGGTTCCTACATCAGTGGAGGAAGGTACAAGTTGGCCATGACTCCAGTGTAGACTCCTGACTGGCTGGTATGCCTTAGGGTTCCCAAATAGGTTCTAATAATTGAGTCCAGTCCTTATTTTTCAGGGACCACCTGAGGATAGTCATTCTAATTGGTCATGTTAGTTCACCCCAACAGGGAGGTGACATTTGTTTGCCTCACAGAATGACTGCATGTGAGAGTGGGGAAATCATCCGGAGGTGTGTGTGGGCAGTAAAGAAACTGGGGCCATCCCTCCTATTTCCAACATGCTTCCCAGTAAGATTAAGAGAAATGGTGATCAAATCATGGTCAGAGCCTTCCCAGTGGTTGTGGTGGTGGAGGTGGCAGGGGTGGAGGTGGGGGAACAGCAGACCCAGCAATCAGTTATACTTAAGGAACTTGACACAGTTTGGGAGAGCCTCACCAGAGCCTTTTCCTTGGGGAAGAATGCTTTGGGGCAGTTCTGAAAGACAAAGATTATAATGCCTCTCCTTCCTCTATATTTCCAGTGCTCCTTAGACCACCCGCGCCCAATCCTACTCATGGCGCTAGGTGTTTTCCCTCCAACACCAAAAACATCTCAGGTAGCAATATCTTCACCTTTTTTTACAATCACCCCCTACTTGCATGTTGTGTCCAGGAGAGTCAACGAGAATGAAAAGGATATAATAAAACATTCTTAGAAGATCCTAAATATACATCTGTGTTAATTAAAAAATAAAATATAGAGTTAATGACATTAGAAAGTATTAACAACATAAAATTGTGAAAAGATCCAAATAGTTTATTTATTTTAATCCTAATTTAGAAAAAATATCATAACCAAAAAAACTGGAAAATATATCAAAATTTAATGACAGTAACTCATGAGTTAATTTTATTTTGTAGCTTTAAAGTTCTACATTTTTATTCTTTTAACATGTGTTATATATGCTATATATGTATTATATTTTCCTCAAGAGAGAAAAACAATAAATGCTATTCTAAAAATTCAAATAAAATCAGTGGAAAGTTCTATAACTTCCCACAAACAATATGGAAAGAAATCTGTTTTAATTCCTTTTCCAATTGCTCCTATCTTTAATTTTAATACAGTTTTCTCTTCTTTTTTTTTTTTTTTTTAAATTCCTTTAAAATTTTTGTTTCATCATGTCCCCTAAAAAGTATATGCCAAGGTAAGACTATACATGCAAGAGATTAACTGAGGGAAACACCGATGAATGATGAAGAGGAGAGTGAAAGGATAGGCAGGAGATGCAGGTTTGATACCTGAGAACAGAGAGGACAAGAAGGAGTATCAGGGAGAAAGATTTTCAGGCCGCAGCACAGTTCTAAGAATGTTTCAGCTGATGGAGTACATCAAATCAATGCAGCCCATTAGAGGAGGCCCCCCTATAAGAATGGTTGCCATTGGTTCCCTGCCTGCTGTGCTCACTGAATGGGAACAGGGAGGGAAAAGGCTGGCCCCTGTCAAAACTCAGAGGTGAATTCAGGGAGGGGCGTTGATCACCTGTATTTTCAGCAGGATTCTGGGCAACACATTTCCAAGGCCTACACAGTTTTACTGTGAGACAAATCTTCACATAGCTTTCAACGATGTTCAGATAAATTTTCCTCACACTGAAATTTCTCTTGAACTGTCTCTGTTACCTGCACCCTCTGAACCTCTGTATCTGTACCCTTTCTCTTAAAATCAGCAGAGAAGAACAAACTTTAGTACATTTTTTCCATCTGTGAATTTGGCAATGGAAATGGGCTTTGAAATGAGACAGAACTAAGGCTGATCCCAGTTTTGCCACTTGTGTGCTGTATGATGTTAAACAACTCACGTAAACTCTCATCTTCCTCAAAAATGTCCTTTATAGAGCAGTATTATAGAAATTTTCAAGCACAGTTTCTCAAGGAGGGCAGGCTTTTGTGGATACCCCCAACGCGCAGCTGTGCTTATGTTATGTGAGCCGCACAGCCGCCATACCTGAAAACACACGAGGTGGATACCTGACTTATACTGTGGTAATTCAAATCTTTCTTACAGAAATTTGGGATTAGCTCACACATATCAGTGTCTAATAACACTTGAACTTGGAAGAAAAATTTATAACCAACACTGTCACTGTAGTATGGTCAACTTTCTTTATGTGCATACCAAATCCCACACACCAAAAGAGAGCAGAACCTGAATACAAAAGGAAAACCAAGAGATAATTAGGAAGAGATACAGACAGACAGACAGATTGAGAGTAACTGTCCATTTCCTGGTATCCGTCCTGGTGTGACTTTTTCATGAGGCCCAGGGCATACTTCCTTGTTCTTATAATAAATTTCCTTTTATACATAAGTTAGTTTAAATGGATTTCTGTTGCTTTTTACCGAAAGAGCTTTTAATCAGATAGACAGAGTCCTGATTAATAGATGCTCTTCAGAATGAATGCATTTCCTTTAACCTTAGATTTCCTTGAGTCAGCTATTTTCGGAAACCTGTTTTTCCTTTTTTCTTGAACTTCATTTAGCTGGCTCTGGCCATATTATATTAACTGATTGCAGCCGTGTTTGGAGACATGAGCAAGACTCTTATGCATTTATCTCTCACGAGAGCTCAGTGTGAAGGAAAATACAAGAAAAATTAAAATGAGCACCTGAGAATGCATCATTAACCAATGAATTCCAAAAACTTGCCAGAAAGAATCAACCTCAGGTCTCCTTGCTTAGTGCCAGTATAATGATTAACAGAGGAATCTGACTTCAGAAATGATGCAATCAGTACAGAAGCATCCTCTGTTCAGCAAGGGTAATTTAATTAGATACTGTCCTTTAAATGTAATATTGATTACTGAATATTGTCTCCTATTACTTTTAGAAACCTTAAGTCATGGTGACATTGTGAGCCATGTAATTATCGATGACTGTAATTAGGTCAATGCAATATTGCCAATAGAGCATGACAAATGGAGCCATGAACCGGGTAAGTAAACTTTCATCCTTCATATAGTACAAAGCTGAAACTACTATCCCCAAATGAACAGAAGGTGATCTTTCTGTTGTTTTCCAGCAGTGGAGATGGCTTTATGCTCTTTTATTGTGACTAGAACCATCTTTTGACAAAGGGATTGCTAGGATCAGGATGCAGGTTGCTAAACAGAGCAAAATTAACTGGTCTACACAGACTATTCTCTGGTATAAATCCCATCCCCACTGTGCTGTTGTCGCCTTCATATTTGATCAAGGTATGAGGAATTGCTTGCTTTCAATGAGGCATGTTGGCTACTAAAGAAGTCTGCATGCATCCACTCAGAAATAATCTCTCCCATCTCTGTATTTGCAAAATAACTCATCGGTTCTTTTATTATAGCTTTCATCACAGTTTACCTCATATTTGAGTTAATTGTATGTTTCTCCTTGGTTATGAGCTTTTGAAAATCTCTCCTGTGTCTAATTCATCTTTTTAGCTTTTATAGAATTCACCAGTGCTTATACATTGTAGATAATCAATTTTTTAAAAATTAAAAAATACGTGACTAATAATATTGATATCCCTTTAAGAAAAAGAATTAAAGCACTTGGAACTTTAGGGGTCATGAGTCGGGAGATTCTAGCTACTGATAGAAATAAGGCCCAGTAGAACTCGCTGAATATATCTAGATTCATTTAAAAAATTAGTTAATTTTTTAAAGCACAGAACTTTTGAAAATATTAGGAAAACGTAACATTTTAGACACAGAGAAGTCAGTTAAAGGGTGCATAATTAGCCATGAAGCGAGACAAAGTCTCCTTGTATTAAATACAACTTTAAATAGACTAATGTATGGAAACATTTTATGTAAGAATCTGATTAGTTCTCCAGACAAGGTGGATTATATCTTAAAGGTAATGGGAGATCTGTTTAAATGTCACAGGAGAGGAGGTTATACCATGGCTTTAATAGCTCTTTAATGCTCAGAATCTGATCATAGTAAGTATAGCTTGACAATTCAAAGAGTGGGAGATATTTACTTCTCAGAGTTAAATGAGACGTTTGAAAAATACAAACACCATTTAAGAAATGTTTAATAATACTAAAATATCTTGATGTTTACTAAAGAAGGAGTCTTAATACAGGGACAACTGTCCTTTCTTTCAGTTTGAAATACCTTAAATTATACCTATTTTATTATTATATTATCATAAAAATTAAAATTATAATTATAAACACATACTGATTATAGAAAGTTTAGAAAAATTATACAATAAGAAAACAAATATTATCATAATTTCCACAATCTAGACTTGACTATCATTCATATTTTACTGGATTTCCTTTAATATGTTTTCTCTTTGTATATATAAATTTTATGTAATTTATAATATACTGTAAATAATTATCTATACAGTATTTTTACTTAAAATTTTAATGTGAAACACTATACATGATACTAAGAACAACTTTTAAACTATAATTGTAATTGATTATATAACATTCTATTATATAGAATATATAGGTTATGCTATATATTTTTAAGAATTTCTCTATTATTTGGCATTAGCTTTTTTCCTAACTTTTTTATTGTAGATATTTTTTCATTGAGCTCTTCTTCGCAATTTTATTGTATATATGTATGTATTTTAAGTAAAATTGCAGGTTGAAATGATATGGACATTTCAAAGGCTCTTGACATAATTTATCAATTTGCTTTGTAAAAATACATCAAAATTTTTTATTCCCCTAAATAGTCACAAATCTCATTTCATTATATGCTTTGGCTTCTATGGGGAAATATGTATATTCCAAATTTTCTGATGTTTGCTAATCGTGCATTTTTTATTCTGTGTCATATATGCTGGAAATAAATAAGAGCTAAAAATACTATATTGACTCAGATCCTGATTTCATTTAGCCAATCTTGCCTTTTTATCAAGTCCTACCATTTTATCAATTTTGGAAGAAAAAAACAATCCCCAATTATACATAGCTTTCCTTTTTGAACAAAAGATTGCAAATATTTGGCATATTTGGCTTTTTTTTTTTTTCTTTTTACCATCTTTGTATTTTCGATCTGAAAAATTTCTTTGGAAAAATAGAGCCCTTATATTTATTCCCTACAAACCTAATAACAACAGTGATGATAATGATATATAATAAAGACAACAACAACTAGAATGCTCTTTCTTTGTGCCAGACTCATAGTAAGGCTTCATAATCATTAATGGATTTGACCCCAAGGTAGAAAAAACAATGCAATTCTGTAATGTAAAATTTTAAACCCTACATGATTTGACTCACATTTTCATATCTAATAACTATATATTCTTCCTGTTAGCCTAATCATGACTGGATCTAACCTGTAAAGCTCTAGTTATCAGTTGTTAGTGGAATTTTCTGGAAGTGTGTGAGAGCCATGAGAAGGCACGATTTAGAGATGCTCAGCCATTTAGAAGATTTTTGATAAAAATGGAAGTTAGGAATTTTTTTTGAAGAAATTGACTTGTAAATAATAAATGAATAATCATAAACTATATTACCTGAAAAACCCTTATGTCAGATTTACACCTCTTCTGCATATTGTAACATTTTTATCTTATAGCTGTAAATGTTTTTGCTAGGTTGTTTAAGTCCCACTTACAATGTTTGAACTTTAAATTTTCAATTTTATCGCTCATGGAATACAATATTAATCTGTATCTAACTGCTTTCTGTGGATCAACTGCAATAAATCCAGCAAATGTAAATTTAAATAAGTAGCTGATAACTTCTTATTTAAGCAGAAAGGTATCAGGGATTATAGCACAAACATTTCTGTATAATTCAGCATCTTTTCTCTTCTCCTTCCAGAAATCACATACACATTTACCTAGGGACAAAGGATCAGAAAACTCTGAGACATTTTTGATCTGTAGACTATAAATACATAAAAGTGTGAAGACTGGACAAAAGCCATCATGATAAAATATAGAGAGCAGAGGTTAGTCCAGTGGTGCAAGACCTCGGAAAAATCATATGGAAAAATATTACATTTTTTGAAAGTGAAGGACTCACTCTAGATTACAACAGTTTATTCCTTCTTTTCAACAATAGAGGCAGGAGCAAGATTGAGAAGGACTAACAGCAAAAGCTGTCAATACTTCCATTTCATTGAGAAAGGCTGAAGGGGAGAGTTTACACAACTAGGTTAAAAAATAAAGCCATATTTGAAGGAAGCTCTTTGTTCTTGTGGTAGTAAGAAAGGAACATCCCTTTGGAGGTGAGTCTTAAAAGACTCCAAAAGCATCTCCTTATATATAGAAACTTCCTTGTTCCATAAATATATAATCTATGCAAATGATGAGTAATTAAAAAATAAATAAACTGGCATGGCATTAACACAAAGATATTATAAGTGAAAAAAGAAGGAGGAGAAGAAGAAGAAGAAGTAAAAGAACAGGAGGAGTTAAAAACAAAGAATACTGCAGAAAAAACGTTTCCATGAAGCAGGTAAAATTGTGAACAAATATCTCACCATGAATTTTCTTAAATATCTTCATAAAATTATTGCTTCTATGAAGAAGGACTACAAATAATAAAGAACATCATTTTAGGGATAAGATGGCAAGGCAATAAGATACGGAGAAATATAAGTTGACAGGATGCAAGAAAGAAGAGGAAAATTAATCTTAGAAAGGATGATAAAATTAAAGGAAACAAAAAGGATACTACATCCTGTAGCAAACTTGTAGGATAGAACATGAAAAGTGGTCAAAATAAAATGAAATAATTTTTTTTTAAAAAGTATACAGAAAAAGCTAAATGTAAACATAGCACTAAAAAATCAAATCAAAATGATGTAGCAGTGCAAATATTTAAAGATAATAGTTTTTAAAGATTTGCTGAAAAAACGAAAAACAAAAAAACCCTGACTATTCAAATTGAAAGTGAAGACAATTAAAAATATATCTCAGGGAAAATCAGCACAGAATATTTAACAGCAACACATATCCTTGTGAAGTTACTGAATTTAAAGGGCTCAAAAATAATCTTTTGGTTAATTAGCAGGGAGTTCAAGTCACTTTTAAGGGAAAAAGATATCAGACTGGGTTCAGATTTCCTTATAGCAACATTCAATGCCAGAAATGAGGAGATAACCACAAAACACTTAAGAAAGTATGACCAAGGATTTCATATACACCCAAGTCATAATTTAGGTAGAAAAGCTAAAGAATGCACACCTGAAACCTATGTAATTTTACTAACCATTGTCACCCCAATAAATTGAATAACACGCACACACACACACATTCACAAAATAAAATAAAATAAAATCTAAAGATCTGTTTGACGATGCCACAAGTCAGGGAATACTTTTCTTACGAGTTCTTTCTTGAGAAAATTATTGAAGAACGAACTTCATAAAACCAACAAATGACTTTAAAAACTGCCAGAAAAGGGTTGTCAGTATGTATAAATTATATTTAACTTTAGAAAACAGCATAAAATAAATGTGAAGGTTAGAATGAAGAGAGTGAAATAGAAGCATTATATGCCCGAACGCCATAGAAATGATATAGACAACCAATATTTGGGAAGAGGTGGAGAAGATGGGACGCAGAGTTAATTTACTGATTGTTACTTCTCTAGTGCTTCAGAGTCAAGAGGGTATCAATCAAAAGTGATAAATCATGTAAGAGAAGTTTAGGCATAATTTATTGTACCGAACTCAATACTTGAAAGGCAATAATATAGATTAAAATTGATTGACAAGAGATGTGGGAAAGAAAAGCTTGTAAATGTTATCACCCATTACAATAGGGAAGCAATGGCTTTAGTCTGAAGAAATATGTTAATTGTCACTTAATATATTATAAAAATCTTTCCACATCACCCAGAGAGAATCTACATCAGTTGTAGCAAGTGAAATATAAATAGAAGGGTTGGTTGGGTGAGGAATCCAGGAAAACGTTTCAAAAGGGAAACAGAGTCACATGAAATGTACCCTTTTCTTCTGAGCTGTTCCTACTCCTGATTGAAAAACTCATGCGATACTTGAGATAGAGAAGCCATTTTGCAACAAAGCACCCATGAGAAATAGGACTAGAAATTAACAGAGACCTTAACTATGATACCATTGACACACAGAACAAACGTTTAACAACTGCCAAATCTAGCCCCTAGACTTCCCATAATGGAAAGAAAATAAAACCTTTATATTGCTGAAGGCATTCTTTTTTGGTGTTCCTATCATATACAAAAGCATTCCTAAGTAATAGTCCACTGACCAAGTCTAACTCATAGGTATACTCCATTAATATTTCTTGTTACATGAGGTAATAGATTTTTATAAACTTTAAGCAAATTGAAATCTGAATGTTCTTTTACTTACAAATAAAAATGACCCACACTGTTAATAGCTATTAAAAACATATAGGGTTATTTTGCCTACAGTGAATTATTTTAGGCTGCTGCTGCTGATATATATAATTTTATTACATATATAATATACATACATTATATATATGTAATTCATATATAATTTATATTTATATTATATATAAATATATATATGTTATATATATATATATATATATGTTATATGTATGTAATTTTCTACAACTTTATTCTACCTACCCATAAATATTTTTATTTTTAATCAATCACTTTTAATCAAGTATGGACAGGGAAAACAGAAAAACAAGTAAGTTGATATTTTATAAGATTTATATTGGCTTTTAAATATTTTCATGGTTCACTATCTCCTTTCTTTTTCAATCTTTTTTTTTAATTAATAGACATTAGTTTTTAGAGAGTTTTAGTTTTGCAAAAAATTGAGCAGATAACAGAGAGTTTCAGTATACCCCATCTCTCCCCTGCTCACAGTTTCCCCTATTATTAATAGATTGCATTCCTCCCACTGACGAACAAATATTGATACGTTATTATTAACTAAAGTCCATAGTCTACATTAGGGTTTACTCTTTGTGTTGTATAGTCTATGGGTTTTCACAAATGCCTAATATCATATATCCACCATTACAGTGACATACAGAATAGTTTCACTGCCCTAAAAATACCATTTACTCTACCTATTTATACCTCTTCTCCTCCCCCAGAACTCTTGTGATCACTGATCGTTTTACTGTTTCTACTATTTTACCATTTCTACTAGGATTCATACAACATGTAGCCTTTTCTGACTGGCTTCTTTCAGTTAGTAAAATGCATTAAAATATCCACCATGTCATTTGGTGGCTTGATAGCTTATTTTTTTTTATTGCTGAATAATATTTCATTGTATGGATTCACCACAGTTTGCTTATCCAGTCACCTTTTAAAGAACATCGTAATTATTTATAGCATTGGGCAATTATGAGTATATCTACTATGAACAGTATTACGCAGGTATTTTGTGAATGTAAGTTTTCAACTCAATTGAATAAATACCTAGGAACAAAATTACTGGACTATATGGTAAGCCTATTTAGCTTTGTAGAAAAATACCAATTTATCTTTCAAAGTGGCTATACCAAACCCCATGTCCACCAGCAATGCATGAGAGAGCCTGTTGCTACACATCCTTTCCAGCATGTAATTTTTGTCAGTAGTTTGGGTTTTGTCATTCTAGTAAGTATATAGCAGTGTCACAATGTTGTTTTAATGTACAATTAAGTATAATTTCATATGCTCATTTGCCATTTATTCAGCTTCTTTGGTGAGGTGTCTGTTTAAAACTTTTGCCCATTTTGTTAAACCACACAATTGCTGTATGATTTGTATATAAAAACTTGTACACAAAAGTCCAGGACCAGAAGGCTTCAATTATAAATTATATCAAATATTTAAAAAATAATACCAATCTGTTTCAAACTCTTCTGAAAAACAGAAGAGGAAGAAAAAGAAACACTTCCAAACTCATTTTATGAGGCCAACATTACCCTAATACCAAACCAGACAAGGATGCCACAAGAAAATTACAAGCCAATATCCTTTATGCACATAGGTTAAAAGATCCTCAATATTGGCAAATCGAATTCAACAATAAATTAAAAGAACCATACACCATATCAAGTAGGATTTATTCTGGGCATGGGATGATGCTTCAACATCCATAAATCTATCAATGTGATAAATGACTTGAACAAAATGAAGGATAAAAACCATATGATCATCTCAATAAATGCAGAAAAAGCATTTGACAAAATTCAACATCTGTTTTTGATAACAACCCTCAACAAAGTGGGTATAGAAGGAATGTACCTCAACATAAAAAAGGCCATATATGACAAGCCCACAACTAATATCATAATCAATGATGAAAAGCTGAATGCTTTTCCTCTAAGTTCAGAAACAAGACAAGTGGCAAGACCACTTTTGCCACTTTTTTCTGACATAGTATTGGAAATCCTAGATAGAGCAATTAGACAAGAAAAATAAATAAATGGTATTCAAATCGGAAAGGAAAATGCAAAACTGTCACTACTTATAGATGATATTATATTATACATCTATAACACCCTAAAGACTCCACCAGAAAACCGTTAGAACTATCAAAAAATTCAGTAGTTGCAAGATACAAAAATCAATAAAAATCTTTTGCATTTCTATACAATAAAAATGAACTATTAAAAAGATAAATAAAAAAGTTCAATTTACAGCTGCATCAAAAAGAATAACATAGCCAGAAATAAATTTAACAAAGGCAGTGAAAGACCTGTACACTGAAAACTATAAGAAATTGATGAAAGAAATTAAAGATGACACAAATAAATGGAAAGATATTCCATGCTCATGGACTGGAAGGATTAATATTGTTAAAATATATATACTAACCTGAGCTATCTAGAGATTCAATGCAATCCCTACCAAGATACCCATGGCATTTTTCACAGAAATAGAACAAACAATCCTGAAATTTATATTGAACCACAAAAGAATCCAAATAGCCCAAGTAATCCTGAGAAAGAAGAACAAAAATGGAGGCATACAGTAATCAAAACAGTATGGTACTGACATGAAAACAGACACAGAAATCAATAGAACAGAAGAGAGAACCCAAAAATAAACCGATGCATATATGGTCACGACAAAGGAGTGAAAAACGTACAACGGGGAAAGAACAGCTTCTTCAGTAAACTGTATTAGGGAAACTGAACAGCCACATGCAAAAGAGTGAAACTGGACCACTACCCTATACCTTACACAAAAATCATCTCAAAATACATTAAAGACTTGAACATAACACATAAAACTCCTGGAAGAAAACAGGTGGTTAACTCCTTGACATTGGTCTTGGAAATGATTTTTTTGGATTTGACACCAAAAGCAAAGGCAACAAAAGTGAAAAATAAACAAGTGGAACTACATCACATCCAAAAAGTTTCTGCACAACAAAGGAAACTATCAACAAAATGAAAAGACACAACACAGAGTACTAATGTAATTAGAGTAAATGAAACCAACTACTCTCATATACCATATACAAAAATAAACTAAAAATGGTTAAAGACTTAAATAAAAGACCAGAAACCACAGAACTAGAAGAAAATATAGATAGTAAACATTTTGACATCAGTCTTAGTAACATCTTTCTGGATACAGCTCCTTGAGCAAGGGAAACAAAATAAAAATTAAACAAATTGAGTTTCATCAAACTAAAAAGCTTCTGCAGAGAAAGAAGGTACCGATAAAACAAAAAGATAATCTATTAAATGGGAGTAGATATTCTCAAGTTATACATTTGATAGGGGATTAATATTGCATATACATATATATGTATATATGGCATATTATATATGGAATTATATATATATATATATATTATATGTATATTATATATATATATATATATATATATATATATATATATATATATATATAATTAATATTACTCAGCATTAAAAGAGAATGAAATCTTGCTATTTGCAACAACATGGATGGACCTAGAGGGTATTATGCTAAGTGAAAGAAGTCAGACAGAGAAAAACAAATGCCATATGAGTTCAATTATATGTGGAATCTAAAACAAATGAACAAACAAATCAAA
Source organism: Rhinolophus sinicus (assembly GCF_057876585.1). NCBI lineage: Eukaryota > Metazoa > Chordata > Mammalia > Chiroptera > Rhinolophidae > Rhinolophus > Rhinolophus sinicus. Next base: position 141,962,162 of record NC_142503.1, read on the forward strand.
CCAAAAACAGATTCATAGAAACAGAGAACAAACTGATGTTTGCTAGATGGGAGGGGGCTGCGGGGAATGGGTGAAAAAGTTGAAAAGGAATTAAAAGTATAGTGCTTTTCTCATAAACATATTGGCCCTTATTAGCAGGGAGTTCATTGATGTCAAAAAAAAATTAGAGAGATGGTGATATGGGTCACATTTTTAGAAAATGACAAGGCCTACAGAATAGGAGAAAATATTGGCAAATCATATAGTTAATAAGGAGTTCATATGTTAATATCCAAAATATATAAAGAGCTCATACAAGTCAATAGCAAAAAAACAAACATTCTGATTTAAAGTGAGGATAGAACCTGAATAGACATTTTTCCAAAGAAGATATACAGATGGCCAACAGATACATACAAAGGTGTTCAAAATCACCAAACATCAGGGAAATATAAATCAAAACTGCAATGAGATATCACCTCACACCTGGTAGAATGGCTACTATTGAGACAAGAAATAACACACATTGGCAAGGATATGAAGAAAAGGGAACCCTTGTGCGGTGTTGGTGGGGAATTATTGTGGTTCAGCCACTATGGAGGACAGTGTGGAAGTTCTTCCAAAAATTAAAATTAGAAGTACCATATGATCCAGCAACTCCACTTCTGAGTATTCATCTGAAGAAAATGAAAACACTAACTGGAAAAGATGTCTGCACCCCTATGTTCATTGCAGCATTATTTATAATAGTCAAGACATGGAAGCAACCTAAGTGTTCATCCATTGTGTGTGTGTGTGTGGACTATATATATATATATATATATATATATATATATACACACACACACACACACACACACATATATGTGGACATTATATACATACATACATACATACACATATATATGTGTGTGTGTGTGTGTGTGTGTGTGTGTGTGTGTGTGTGTGTGTGTGTATATAATGTAATATTATTCAGCCATAAAGAAGGAAATCTTGGTATTTCTGACAATACAGATGGAACTTAAGGACATTATACTAAGTGAAATTAGTCAGACAGAGAAAGACAAATACAGTCTTCACTTATATTGGAATTTAAAAAAAATTGCTCATAGACACTGAAATGCTGAGAACAGCAGATTGGTGCTTGCCAAAAGCAGGGGGTATGGGTGGGTGCAATGGGTGAAGGGGATCAAAAGGTACAAACTTCCAGTTATAAAATAAATAAGTCATGGGGATAAAATGTAGAGCATGATGAATATAGTTAATAATCCTGAGTTGTATATTTGAAAAGTTGTTGACAGTAGAACTTAGAAGTTTTCATCACGAGAAAAACAATTTTTAACATGCATAGGGATAGATGTTACATTTATTGTGGTGACCATTTTGCAATATATACAAATATTGAGCAATCATGTTGTACACCAGAAACTAATATAACTTTACATGTCAATTATATCTCAATAAAAATGAAATGAATTGTAAAAATATGAAATTACTTCATACAAACATTTTTGAAATGTGATACTGAATATGAAACTTGCAGGTAGGCCTTATATATATAAGTCTTTCTTAATAATGAAAAAAAAAAGATGACGAAGAATAAAGACTAAAGAAAAGAACTTGCAGCAACATTTCATGCAGTAACTCCAAAATTATAATAGAAACATAAATGGAAGTTTTTTCATTTGCTTAGTCCCAGACACTAACTAATTTAAGTATGCCGAAGGAAACATGGAGGAGTGCCCTGGACTAAATGTGATTCAACTCTCAGAAGTTTTGAAGTTTCAATGGTGCCACTATACCTTCTTAATTATGCACAAATGTACAAAAATGTCACACTTTTTCTTCCTCTTCTTCCAATATTCTCTATCTCCTTAACCCATTCTTTCACCTGCTATCTTTGTAAATTGGCCACTTTCAGGAGATCTAGTGAAATTCTTAAATCATTACATGTTCTTTTTCTTAATGCTTTCTGGCATCTGCCATACTAGATTACATAAGAATGGAAGAAATAATTCCCTGAGCAGTTTAAAAATCTATATTAAGTATATCATCATATATTTTATTTTACTATTTATTTATTTCTTTTCTCTGCCACAGTTGTGTATTCATCTATATGACATCTCAAGATTGCAGCCAATTTTCTTGTATTACTGCTTAATTTACAAGTCTTGTGGCTTTTGTTTTTCGATGTTCTTACACTTCTGAAATCTTGCGTTTTGGGTAATTCCATTTCAGCAATTTCTGTCATTGATTCCTATGAAGAATGTATAGTTTCTAGTTACATAATGGTACTGGAAATGAGAAAGGATAATTGGATTTGACCAAAGAAGGTACCAAAAGGAATCATTGCTGCCTTCTGTAACTGGTTAAATGATACATATATTTCAGAAAACACTCTGATCCTAAACTGAGTAATTAACTCAAACTATCCTTTAACCTGATTTCCTCTATAAAGTGGAAAGAACATGACGACAGACAGACATGGGTTTGATTTAAATTTCATGCCTTAAAATTTCCACTTCAAAGGAAGTCATCAACCGTATATAAATTTTGCAAAGACAGCCTAAAATAGGTTATCAGCTTTTGAACAATACACCACATTAAGACTATGAAAGGGTTATGATGTTGTAGATTGGATGTGGTGGAAAGGGTGTGTATAGGGGATTCCTACGTACATCATTTTGGATACAGCTGCTGATTTGCTGTTAATTCCTCCCCGCCATCCCAACCCAGTCCACATATATACACATACACACAGGGAAGAAGTGGGAATAAGTACTTGCCTTTCACCTTAAGCCTAGAGAGAGTCTTCATCAGGACCATTCAGAGTTTTGATATGCATCCCGAGTAGTTATAAGACACAATAAATTAGTACCTGGCTCCTGCCTAGGAAATCTGCAGCATAAGGATGGGCTAGCCAGCCACTTTGAAGGCAGTGTGGAGGAGAGTTATTGATGTCCTATGATAAGCCTACACAACCTAGAATTGATACAGTAATGATGAGTTCAATGACTGGATTCGTAGGGTCTGAGGAAGGAGTAAGTGACCTTCAGAATAGAGAGCACTTGTGCAGAATTAGGAAATGACAGGTGAGAAAATATCAACAATGACATGTGGGAGTGACAGAGATGATCTCCAAAGGCTCCATGGACGTCCCAGATCAAAAAACAAACTTTAAACATCTCGCAGCAAGAGAGGAAAAAGCCAATTTACAATAGCCCAGCCAAAAAAATAGTTCTCCTACATTCTTTAACTCTCCTCCTTTAACTTGTTCTTTACTATCTCGAAGGCGTTCAAAGTTATAGCTATATGGTGGGGCAGGAAGTGAACAAGAGAGATGAGGCTGACCACAGCCCCTTCCTTTGAGGTAATTGGCTTCAGACGGAGAAGGTGGAAAGAAGCTTTACTGTTGATCAAGTTGGAAGCTTTGATGATTATATGGGAGTGGGTATTTTTAATTAATAAATTGTGAAACAGATTGACCCGGACTGTCTACTCTCTGTCCGTGACCAAACAATCTCATTTCTGTCCAAGTGTTTCTCCTGGGGCAATGGAAGGACTGTGTCTACCAAGACAGTTTAAAGGGATAGTAGGAAACAAAAACAAAATTGCTTTTATGTTTGGACTTCATGAGTCTTACTTGATTAATTTCATTAGATTTATGGCCTTGAGCAAGTTACTTAAATGCTTAATTCTTCATCTGTAAAATTAACTATTAGTACTTCACAGTATTACTATGAAGAGTCAAATATTTTTTAAAGTTAGACGAAACATTATTATCTAAATTATCTAACACTTCTGACTCATAATAACAATTAAATAGTACCTACTAGACCTTTCCTAACTCACTTGGACCTTTCACTTATGATTGATGTATTTTACAATGGTCACTAGACTTGAATACAGATAATGCATTCATACTAGTTGACAAAAAATATCATTGAGTACCTACTTTTCAGAACATTATACTAAGCCATTGTTCATGTATCTTTTTATTTAAGATCAAAACAACCCACATAAAGGTATCACCACTAGCACCATTGTATATAATGTATTTGAGGCTTGGAAATGTTAAGAAACTTGTTGAAGTCATGGAGCTGGTAAGCAGCAAAACCATAATTCTAATCTTTTTCTCTACACTACTGGACCAGGGCATTTTTCCTGTATTTCAAGCTATTAATGACCATTTTTAATGGATGTTCTGTCCAAGCACCTGATAACAAAGGACAGCAAGAAAAGATACAACTGTTTTCTGAATATTAACAGAATGAAAGAAGTTATCTTCACCTTATAAGCACCTGCACGGCTGGAGAAATTTTCTTTTTTAATAAATATCTGTAGGTTCTTAGTTTCCAGCCTCATGCACAGTATTTGAGTGACCAAAAAAAAAAACCAAAAAACGAAAAAAAAAGGAAGAGGTTTCTGCTGCTAAGGGATTTAGTTCCTTCTTAGGAAAACTCATAAGTCTAATATAATCAAATGTAAAAAATATCGTTAGAAACAGCATGTGATAAGGAAAAGAAAGGTCAAAGAAGGGCTTTTCTGAAGGAAAGTTTTAGTAGACAGACCCGTAGAAGAAGGGCGGTTTGAGGTGGGCCTGAGAGAATGGGCAGGCTTCAGAGAGATAAATCAAAAGCAGGAGGCTTTTACAGATGACAGGAATAAAAAAGATATCACATGTACTTAGGGTTTAAATTTGTGATGGCTCTATGTTTTGTCGTTTTGAATCTATTTAACCTGGGAATCCAAAGATTTCATTGTAAAACCAATCAGTCCTTGGAGTTATTGAGATGCTAGAGTAAGACACGACATCTATGTTAGTCTTTTCAGGCTGTTATAACAAAGATATCACAGATTGGGTGGCTTATCAACAACAGAAATGTATTTTTTTCACAGTCTGGAACTTGAGAAGTCCAAGATCAAGGTGCTGGCAGATTTATTGTCTGGTGAGGGCCTGCGCCCTGGTTCACAGATGACAGTCTTCTTGCTGTATCCTCACATGGAGAAAAGGGTGAGAGACCCTCGGAGGTCTCTTCTGTGAGGCACTAATCCCATTCTTGAGGGCTCCACCCCACCTCCCAAAGTCCTAACCTGGGGAGTTAGGATTTCAACATATGAAATTGGGGGAAAGGGACACAAATGTTCAATCCACATCAACATCATAGAAAAAGTATAAACTTTTCTTTCAATAATAGTTGACTTGTATTTTAAAAAATAATACAGATGCAGCACCTATAACACAAAATGACAAGTTGAGAGTACTTACTATATACTCCATTCAGGATAAATTTTTATGTTAAAAACATAGCGAGTCAATAATCAGAATATTGGATATAATTGCCATCTAGATAGTTTTTAACTCACATTTATTTATAATGCATAAGATTTTCTAAAGATGCTATTGTTCCATAAAATTTTTCATTGCTTCATGCACATATTTTTTCTTTATGTGAAAGACGGTAGGTGGTCAATAAATAAATACTTTTGGTCAAAGAGGTATCTTTCAAAGATCTTTCCCCCATCTCTAATATGATTTTCCGTGCGGCAGTTTTACTTAAGTCTCAATTTCCCCCTTGAGGAATAGTTTTGACAGTTAAATACTCCAAGTAATTGTGATTAAAATATTGCAAGTTCCCTGCCAGTATTAAAGGGTTAATTAACATTGCAGAGCTTCAGGCATTACTGAGGCCCTCAACTTGGAAAATTAGTAAAATGACCTTGAGGCAACCAGCTGTCACTTAGACAAAATGCCTTATAAGGCCTGAAATAGTGACACCACATTGTATCACCCCAAATCTGCATTTCAAAACCAGAAAAACCCAGCTGTCTGTCAGCCTGTCAGAAATCATTCAGCTTGAACCTAAATGTGTTTTATGCTTTTCATCACAAATTTTAACAGTGACAAATGGAAGGATGGCTTCTTTAACCTAATGAAACTCTCACCACCTCTGCGAGAACCCCCTGTCCCCTCAAACTGTTTTCTGAAACAAGATGTACAATGTCTGTGTCACAGAGAATGTCATGGCTTATTTGTCATCTAGCCTTGCACCTCAGAGAAGCCTGGTACCCACAAGGGAAGAGAACAGTTCTCCCAGGTGGTGAATTCCAATGCTTTGAACATATGACTCATTGTCTTAACTCTACTAGAGGTATTTTCAGCTTTTCCATTTCAAAGTAAATCTCTATTATATTAATAATCATGAAGGTATGTCTCTCTTGAGAAATGAACAAATACGCATTTTGTCATGAGTCTGAATTCATTGGCTTCCCTTTAATATTAATGCTTCTAAATTGTTTATTGACTGCGACTTTAGCATACCTTTTCTAAGCTAAAGAAAGACTATTAATAATATAATTCATGTAAGAAATGTTTAATATTTAACACTATCTCCTAGCTGCTCCCAATCTAATGCATTAATATAGATGCATCATTATGCTAAAGGAAATGCCTCACAATGTTAGAAAATGTTATGGACCCAAAGGAGCAATGCCTAGTTAATTACAAAAGAGCAATCTCCATCTGGTAGATTCTGTCTTCCCTGGTTTATTCTCTGATAGGTCTCCAGATGATCTCTGAAACAGTCTCCTTAAGCACGCAAAGGTTTCAGAGGTTATTAATAGTAATTGTGTGGCACAACTGAGGGAGTTTTCTTTAGCATGATGGAAGCAGCGATGTCATTATTAGTTGATTAGTGTGGACAATCTTTGACAATATGTAGCACCAACTATGACTCCAACTGGTGGCAGCTCATTATTCTGATTGCTATTTGATTTGCAGTATTATCAACCACAAAGTGAGTGACATGGACCAGAGGAAAAAAGCAATCATCAGAAGATGTTTTTATAACCAATGAGAGATATGAGATTGCATTGTTTAAGAAAATGAATCTGCAGTAAGAAGTTGAGGCTTTGGGGTTAGAGTTAGAGGTTAGATTTCTAGTATAGTGATGCATAAAAGCTTACAATCATTCATCCTATCTTTAGAATATATATCGCAGGACCACAGTTTTGTTTTATTTTTTCTTCAAATTAAATGTAAAGTAGGTAGGCCTGGTTTGTTGTATTTGTCAAGGGACAATTTCAATTGCAAAACAAGACAAGAACACAAGAAAAAGGGAATACTGAGAGGAAGAATAACTGCTAGAAGGAGTTTGGAGAGTAAGTACTAAAGGAGTCAATGCGAGGAAAAATATATTTTCTAGGTTGGCAAATGTTACATCCTTGAAAGAATCTAAACAGAAACATGTAAAACTTAAAAAAGGTAAATGTTTTCACGTAAATTCCAATGGTGATGTAATCAATATGAAAGGTTTTTGGTTTCCATTTTAGGCTTTTTTGTTTACTCCAAAAGATAATACATGATACTTATAACATCTTAAAAAGCATAGATATAAAACTACATATTTGAACTTGTCAAAAAAATCGTATGGAATTAAATAGTCAAGGAAGTCTTTATTCAAAACTTGCAATAGGGGTCAAGACTATTGCAATAGCAGGGAGAGTTAGAACTGAACTTTGTTGATACAGACGGCAGGAAAGTGCTTAAACAGTGGAGTAAGCTGTGGAAAAGCACTGGATGTGTTAAGGGAGAGGTCGGTGGCTGTGATCAGGCAATCTGTGTTAGTTAATCAGACATTCTAGAAGTTAGGCTCCTACCCTCCCACAGAGACTGAGAGACCAGGTCCCTTTCTTCCTTGATGATTACATTTCCAGGGATGATTCTCAGATCCTTGAGAAAGACATGCCTGGGTTGTAAAACAGGTAAGAAGATAGGAGGAAATTTACATTCCTAAAGGGGCAGAGAAAGTATTCAGAATTGCAAATTTTCTGGAAGTAAGTGCTTTAAGGAAAGGCAGCTCTGGCCCCTTTAGACTGGAAGAAACCTGTTTAAGGTTTTGTCAAGTCAAGGGAACATTTTGACGGCCATCCTGGTCAAGATGTATTTAGATACATCTGCCATTAAACTCCTGGAGAACATTCTTCTAGACCATTTTTTATACATCAATTCACATTGAATATGCAGTGTAGCTAGATCCATATATATATATGTAGTTTTAAAAAAAGGAAAGTGGATTATATCCTAGTTGTTATTTTTGAAACTGTTTATTTGACAATATATCATGAAAATACTTGTTGTGAACATACATACACAGCATTCTTTTTAGTGACTTCATTGTATGCAGTCCTATGATGTAACCTATAAATTCTTAATGCACTGATCTTAATCTTTTTACCTCTGAAGACTCAGAGCACATTTTGGGTATTCTTTTATGGCATTTTCTACTTACTGCTACGTACTACCATGTATTTGTCTATGCTTTTACTTCCTTATTTTCTGTAAGTTTCTGTAGGGTAAGACTTTTGTCTCTATTTCTCATTGGTCTCCATATTTGCTACCAAATCCACAGAAGTGCTTTGGTAAAAATAGATACTGTTTTTGCTGAATGTGTCACAACTCCAAGCAGCAAGAACAAAAAATAACAACCAAGCTAGTTATAATGTGGCTTCAATTTACTGAGTTTATGAATGCAAAGTAGGTTCTGAAGAGATTCAAAATAAAAGGGAAGTCCTCCTTTTTTCTTTCCTCCTATCTCCCTCCTTTTCCTAAGCAGACTCACCTACTGAGTCCCTGAAAAGACAGAGAAACACCTTTTGGAGTGGATGGTATGTAAAAGAACACAAATAGGGCAAATCAGAAAAAAATGGGGCCACAATTTTCCCAGCTTATTAACCTTAGTCTCGTCCATCCTTCCTCCAGTTCTCCTATTAAAATTAAACAACTTTACATGATATTTAAGCTACCCTTCTTAAAAGAAAACTTGTACCATTACCTTGCACTTCAAAATTCCCACCCCAAATTACTATTCATTAAATATTTTTTCCTAAAAAATGGCCAAACCACATGCAAATACATTGTTCTTAGCTAATTATTCAACTTTATTTTTTTCTTAGCTCATTCTTGTTTTGATATTTACGTTAAGAGTCCAAGCTGAATCCTTAGGACAAGATAATTAACTAATTCATAAGTTGTGCATGTATTTACATCTCTATTTTCAAAGGATAAATTAGAAAGCTATATTTAAATATCTAAATTAATTTGTTATGGCTCTGTTGAAGCTAGAACCATATTGACAGACCTGCTGAGCCCGATCCCTGCTGTGAGATGCACTGTACAAAATTAACAGATTTGAGAAACACATACTAAACACTAATTCTAATAATAGCCTTAAAGCAGAAGGGTTTTCAAGTTTTTTCAACAACAGATAGTTTACATAAAATTTCTGGGGAAAAAGCTTTTTTTTTTTTTTTTTTTTTATCAAAATAGTTCAAGGTCAATATTGTCTTTCACTTACAACTCTATTTCCATGCACATCCTTTTTTTCTTCTAGACTCTAGACATCAGGTACTTGTTCTTAGACACTTAGAAGATATTTTCATATAGAATTAGAGAAGATTAAGAGACAAAGCACAGCTGTGCCTCCCTCTTTTTTATTCTGTTATTAATGTTACGAAAACATTAATTAATGCCAGAAATAAAACAGGATCATTTTTGGTACCTGCAGAAAATTTATCATGTAGTTTTACTACTTTGAAATTTTAAAAGATTGTGTCATATTCCATTGAACATTCAGGTTAGAAACAAACTTTCAGTTTGGTCCAGCAGGATGTCAGGGTTACAAAAACGGAACCCAGCCAAGCCTCTTTTCTTACCGGCCACTTTGTCAGTATGAATTCTATTCTATAATTATAATATGAAGCCCTCTACTCTGTACAACAAAGTTATTGTTGTACTCCCTGATATGGGGCTGGGGTAAAGCTTCCCTGACTTCAATTTTTTCCATGAATCTTTGTTTTTCCCTGAGCGTCACACTCCCCACCACTTTACTAAACTTTATTGCTTAAGTAGAGTATGGAGATTGAAACAGTTTTGAAAAATCAACAGCCAAGTAAATAAACAAAACTATGCTTGGTTTAGGCATATTGTGCCATTTACCAGTTGCAATCAATGCAGGATTCTCTATTAGAAATGCTTGAGGAGAGGCAGGAAAAATGTACACAGTATTTTCAGAGATAGAAACGAAGATAAGTATGATAGTTAAGGTGGTGCCTTTTCCAAATAAATAAAGGTCATTTGTACAAGAGAGCTGAGATAGGATACCACAATAGAACAATACCCAGGTTTACTGGAAGACCAGGAAATTAAATCACAGAAGCTAGAAACTTTCACTTTACTAGCTAGGGGTAATTGCCTTGAATAATAAGAACTATTTTTTCCCTATACATATTCCTACCTTTCAAAAATTCAAAATTAATTATAATCCCCAAGATTCAATATTGCAAACAGACAGATTTGCATAGGCATGTGAAATATGTTATTTCTTGAATGATTTCCTCCCAATACAAGGTGTGATAACATCTTTACTACTTCTCTCTCTCTCTCTTTTTTTTTTTTTTTTATGGCCTCCTGAGGACAGAAGGGACATTAAGCTCAGGTGATAAACTCAAAATATCTGGATGTGAATTCTGGCTCTTCCAGTTCTAAGTGTTAAGCAAATGCACAAGGCTTGGCATATAAACCATGTTCTGTACATTTCAGCCGTAGCAATTATTATCACCATCACTACTAGTAACAGTGATATTTATCAGAGCACTACTGCATCAAACCATTTTTGATGGCATCCTTTAGTGGAGATTTCAACAAATCAAGAGAAAATCAAATATAAAACTGACTATTGCCAGAGGTGGCCTAGAATGGATTCTAGACTCTAATGTGGACAGAGATACAGTAAAATGGGGACAGGGGAAGCTTGAAAGTTGACCTTCTGGAAAACACTTATCTGTATGTTCTGAGGGACATAAGTATGTACAGAAACTTTCTGAAGACAATTAGAAGATACCCCGCTAAAAATGACTTCCAACAAGATGCATAAAGTGAAAAAAGTTATAGAATAATATAGCCATGAGGTAAGATATATGTATAAACAAAAAACAGGGTGAGGGATTAATATGGAATCTAGAAAATATTTAAAAGTTGCAACATTTTTGTATATGTCTAATAATTTGTCAAGGAGGCAGGAGAGAGTCACACTAGAATGAGGGGTATATTTTCTAGTCAGAACCTTCTTGCTTTGGCATATTTTGAATAGCCAGAGTTCTCTCATTTTACAGAAGTATCACAGAGTAAAGGATTAATGAGTAGTTTTTCCCTGGCCCCTCAGTCTAAATCAAATGGTCTAAATTTGAATCACTCAGGACTTCCACTAAAATGCAGATTTGAATTTAGTGAATCTGGACAGGGAAGTGGATTCTGCGTTTCAACACCTTCCTCCCAAGTAATGCAGATACTGTAAGTCTAAGAACCACAGGTAGAGCAGCAAAGCCCTAACAAAAGACATAATTCACAACGTAGAAACTGAGGCTATCTTGATCACCCTTGTTTCACTTCGTCTAGTCGGGTGGCTGGCACAGAGTAGATCTTCAATAAATACGTATATACCATATCAAAGTAAGAATGAAAAAAAGACATGATTCATACTCTTTATAAGACTGCCTGTTGAAAAGAAATTCAGGATCAATATTAATTTATTAACTATTTGTGTTCTATGTTCTGATGATGGCTATTTTAGTAAAGTCTATTCTACTTTGTTCATGATGTACATGAAACTAATTTTTGGTTCTGCTAGTTAGATAATGGCTACTGCCTGCATATCTTCAGCTATATGATACATTGCAAACTGCTTTTCTAGGCCCCAAAACCACATTTTAATCACATGTGAGTGATTTGTAGGTAACCTGATGAAGGGATAGAAGAAAGTGGATGGATGGAATGTTTATTTCACTTACATCCATGAATCATAAACTCTAATTGCAACTCCCCTAAGAGAAGCAGACTTCTGTATTTGTAGTAAATGATACCAAGGATCTGAATTTGTATTATGATCAAATTTTATTATGATTTCTTTATTGCCAATTTTAATATGACCTGGACATATTAAAATTGATTGCATATAAGAAAAAAAGATATTTAAAGACTACCCTTGAGAAAAAATAAAAAGAGATATTTTTGAACCATAATGTATTGTATAAGCTTCAAAATTTATACAATGAGAATCTGCCACGCTGGTTGCACTTTAATTTGCCTTTTAACATTTAGAATCATTTCATTTTTATCCTCAATGTCATTTTAGAATAACTTCTCTAGTTATCTGCTTTTCCCAAATTTTAATCCTCATCGTTGAGATCCCAGGCTGCTGAACTCTGCTGGAGAATCACATAGCGTTTGAAGGACATTTTCTGACTGTATTTACATGGCTTCACAGAAATCCCTTCACTAACCCAGCGTTGGTACCAAGTAGCTGCCCCCAAGATTGTGAAAAGCAAATTTTATTCTCTTGGCTCAACCTCAACTTATCCTTACTTTTCTTCCACTAGATCTTGCTTCCCAATTTACAGAAGTCAATTTATTTCCCCTCCTCTCCTTTTAAAACCTCTCAGTATCTCCCCTTCCATGTTTTCCTACCTTTGGTTTTCGAGGCATAGCTATCTCTCTTCCTTCCCCAGAATAAGCCTTTCATCTGTACCTTTGGCGTCATGCCCTCTTGTCAATTATGGGACTATATTTTATTATCTGCTATGTATGTACCTGTAAACATTCTCATAGCCCTATTATCCTAATAAATAACATAGGACATGAGATACCATATCATCGCATATTACATAATATACTTTGCCTGCTCAACCTTCTTAAACAACCTTCTCATCTCTTCCCTTTGCTTTACTTTTTGATATGCTATCCTGCCAATTTCTTCCATTACCCTCATTAACCACTGCTGTGCTGCCCATGAAAATGTGCTTTATAGGCCTCTAACTACATGGAGCAAAACTGATCAAGGGTCCCAGTTGCTGTGCTTTGAAATCCATTGCCACATTGGCTTGGAGACCATGTTTCCTATGAGCTGTTCCCAGGCAATAACTGAGTATAATAGGCATACTAAAGCAGGCTGCTTCTTGTGAAACACAAGGTACCTCCAATGGCTAACTTTGGATCAAAGACTCCCTAATGAACTTGCTGAACTTTCATTAAACTGCACCTCAATTTGAGAGAATCTATTCATCCTCTCTCCCTCTCCTTCACTCAGACTCAGATTTGTATCACTGTCTCATGACTCTCCCAGCTTTTTCCTGCTCTATCCCCATTATCTTTCACAGGTACTTCCTCTAATAAAATCTGTGAGTCTTTAATCCTGTCTTGTGTCTACTTCTTAAAGGACCTGGACTAACATACCTGGTAATCCAAGCCTTTACTTGTTAGTGTTCTAATGAAGATCTCTCTATGGTCACCAATAACTTCTCAAGATCCAAACGAACTTTCCATCCTTTTGACTACTCTATTGAATTTGCACCTTTAACCATTTATCTATCCTAAAACATGGTCCTATTTAGGTTTGACATCTGTTTATCCACCTATATTTCTTACTATAGTTTTCCTGAGTCTTATTTTTGCTTCACCTTAACCTTTAAGCAAAGGCATCCTCCAATACCTTAAGATATTTATCTTGCCATTTTCTACTCTCTCCTTTCTTGATGTCACCCACACCCATAATATAACCGTAATTTCTTACTAGAGGACTCCTAATCCTGTACCATACTCCTAAACTTTATATTCAAGATTATATCTTTACTTGACTTTAATTTTCATATTCAGCATAGTTTCTAAACCAGTTTCTACTTATGACTTATCTTACAGAACTCTAAATTTAGTCTCAAATAATAGGGGATGCAGTGGATATTTTCATTGTTTTGGTTATCATCTTTGAACACCTTCCTTATATTTGGGAAAACTACTGACGAGGCCTGCTTTCTGAGAGAGAAGCTAGAAAACTCACTTATCCAGACATCCTTCTGTGTGGTCATGTGACCTAATCTTTGCCAATCAGAGACACATCTTTTGGAGGAGGTCATTGAGAGGACATAACCGCATGTTGACCTGTGAGTTGCACCCCAGCAATAAGAGGCTCCTTACCTTGGAAAACATCTTCATTCAATTTTCTCCTTCATTTTTACATTTTCTTTTTCCTACCTCATTGACTCATTCCACAAACTACAGCACTACCTAGCCAAAATACAAACATTAACATTTCCTTCTACTTCATCCTGTGCATTTCATAAGCCACAAAGTTTTATATCCTTTTGTATCTTTTATCTCTTGATTCATCCACTCCATTCTTCATGCCAATACCATATTGTATTCCACGTTATTTTTTGCCCAGAATTCTGTAACAGCCTCCTAACTGGCACCACTGTTGGTCCTTGACCCATCATCAATTCCTCCATACCACATACAAAGTGATTTTTTCTACTGTCAATCTGATTATGGTCTTCCTCTGCTTAAAACTTCTTAATGTTTTACAAGACCTTCAGACAAGTCTAATATGAAATACAAAGCCTCAAAACTATGTGCGTTTCATTTTTACTCTGCTTGTTCTTCATACTACATGTTGTAAGCAACCTAAATGATTTCTACTTTTTGGTCATGCCCTGTCTTCTTTTATCTCTCAATTACCACATTCTCTGACTATCCCCTCCCCTTGGCAAATGTTGATATCTCCTCCCTGGACTTGTTCTCTGGTTCCCCCAGGGTAAATAAAAAATTACATGCTCCTCAGATATTCTCCCAGATCCTAGTTCTTTGCCTCGGATAGACTACAGTACACTGTGTTTCTGTGTACTTACTGGCAGTTCCCTTAATACTGCAAAAGACATGGATTTGCCACTGAATATCCCACTTAGTTTCCTTATTAGCTGGTACATTATGGGCAATCCATATTTGTGGGATGACTGAACACATGAATGAATATTAAATCATGTCTCATACACATTTGACTTTTATATCTTCTTCCTCTGAACTTTCCTACCACTTTCTACACCCTTTTTTATTATTTACTTTACTATACCTTAAATTTGCTATTTGTGAAATGAATCTACTGTCACTAATATCACCTCTGCAGAGTAAATCACATCCCAGAAGAATGCAATTCCACTGAGTTGTGTGAAATTTTGCATATGGATCTTTTCCCAATCTATATCAGAATTAATGAAATTCCACAGAGAAGGCAAAAGGTTAAGCAGTGATCACATATTACTGATCACAGCATCTGCTTATATTACTCTAGAATTTAAATCTGTAGATGAATACTGCCTTCTTGCTATTAATATTCTTAAGAGGATATGGGGGAAAAAAACCTTCTGCACAATCATGTCTGGGAAGCCAACTAAAATAAAATCTAAATAAAATCTTTTTAGAAAGTCACACATGGCAGAATGGATACAGGAGATTTCTACAGTTGCTCTTTTATTTGTATAATGCATATCTGTTTAGGTACATGCCAGCTGAAATTGAAATGTCAATTTTGATTAATGAAAGATATGGAGTAGCAGACTTCATGAAGAGTGACCTGATATGCACTTCAATGACTGGTTAGATACACAGAAAAGAATTTTTTTCATAAATGCAATTTATTTTGAAGATAATTGTGGTTCCTCTAAGGTACTATAGAGGAATACTGAGGTTTGATTTAAGATAATGAGTCAGTTATTAAGCATCCCAATCTCTGAACTGAGTATAACAGCAGACTAGTTAAATTATGTTTTAGAGAACCAGAAAGAATTGGTCACAAAATGAAAGCAATTACTCTTCTTTGGTGTATGGCCCATTTCATTCCAAATATTTACTAAAGAGTACCTACCCAATGCTTCCCTTCATCCATACCTATGGTTTTAATGCTATAAAACAATTGCTCAAATGGAGCCCCCTTGGAAACATAATTTGAAGTGATATGCTTTTTGGCTATGAAACATTCTTTTGATTTTAGAGAAGCAACTATTCAGGAATCAGAATGAAAACAAAAAGGAAAAAATAATTAAATTGGAGCACTATAGCACACTGGACAAACCATAAATGGCATTTATTATAGTGATAAATACTATGATATATATGTATTTTACATATTATATATTATATAATTATTTTCTACTAGCCAGAGGGTTTTTTAAAAGCAAACAGTGGAACTCCTTTCTATCTAGTTCAGTTCCTGTTTGTTTAAGGACCAAGTAAATGACTCAGTAAATATGCACTCTTAAAACTATGTTAAAAAAAACAAAAAACAAACACACACACACACACACAAAAAAAACACACCACAACTGTGTTCACGTAACCACAAAAGGTAATATATTTATAATCAGATATAAAAAGAAATGGGGTTATCTTTGGCCTTTTCCTTACATCATTAACACAAACTTTTCCTTTCAAAAGAAGCACGTCAAGTGCATAGATGATGCAAGACTAGCTAGATGTGAGACCCAAGTATAGAGATGCTTAAGTTTTGAATAATTAGATGAAAAGCAGATTATAATTTTCATTTTGTATCAAGTAGATTTCTCACACAATACTCTACTTAAATCAACTCCATATTTAAAACACAGTAATGCAATATCAGAGTGGTAACTGAATGCAAGATATAAATCGGTAAACGTTAGTACCAGCTTTAGCATACTGTTGCATGGCCCAGGCTTAGGCTCTATAGTTAACAGAGAAGTAAAATTGAAAACACCCTTTTCTCAAACAACAGAAACCAAAAAGTCTATAGTATGCATCTCTTATCAATTCTGGTTTATTGGCTCATTCCTCTGTTTTATGGAGCAAATATTCCCATTGCTTTTAAATTTGATATTAAAAGGATTATTGTTAAAGGATTATTACTACTCGAAAATGAAGCCTTTAGTCACAGCATCAGCTATCTAAAAAAACTGTCGGCATTGTCAGATATTGATCAATTGGAAATATATTGCCAGTATAATAATTACATTTTGAAGGTTAGTAATTCAAGTAGCATTTTTATTTATTTATTTCAAGCTTCTAAATTCTACTATACAGGATAACAAACATATTCCCAATACTATGTCCTAGGGAAATCACTGGATTGCCCTTTCCCCTTGAATAAGGGACAACAGGCTTGGGCACTTCACTGAGAATGGAAATCACTTCTATTGACCTTGTAACCTCCTACTCAATCCTCATTATCTTCCCTAGTGAAAACACCCAGGGTGCTTTCTGAAAAATGAGTATTATGATATTTGGAGGACAAAAGAGTGGCTGTGTGACAGAAGCTTTTAACTGATTTGTATTTATATATATATATATATATATATATATATATATATATATATATATATATATATAATATATATGAGTATATATATATATTATATATATACTCATATATATATATATATATATATATATATATATATATGTATGGAAAGAGAGGGAGAGAGGGTGGCAGAGAGAGAGAGAGAGAGAATTGGTAATAGGAAGAAGAATACATAGTGCTTAGCCCATTTCCAATGTTTACAATTCATAAAATAAGAGCTAGATCTTTGAAGACACAAAAAAGATTCCAAGGCCTTTGTTATTGCTGCTTGTATAATATAGAGAATAAAATGAAGCAGGGCAAGAAAATTTATCTACTGTTTTTTGTTGTGTGCCTCATATGACAGGTTAGATAATATACTTATGATGTCTTTTATTAACATAACAGTAATATAAAATGGATACTGTTATTCTTATTTTATGCCTGTAGAAATGGGGCACAGACAGGTCAGGTAATTTGCCCAGTGTCACACAACTTGTAAGTGATGAAGTCAAGACTCAAACCTGTATTTTCTTTGCATTAAGGTGTATGCTCTTTATACTATGCAATACGGCCAAATGCTGAGATTGGTTATGTCTAGAACCGGCTGATAGAGTTACTTAATACTTCTATTGAGGTCATTCTCCCTCTTGTTTCAGTAACTTCATTTTTAGGTCATTTATAACCAAAGGAGACAAACTACTGCTGCCCATGTGTATCCATTTAATATGTTGAATAGCTTCTATGTTTTACTTCAAGTGAGATTACTTTTTAAGTTTTACCATTGATTTTCTTTAAAGGCAAACAATACCTAATCAAACCAGTTTTCCTTTTCAGAGAGTGAATCTTTGGGGGACTAAAGAACTGGCACTGTACATAGACCATATCAAAGAAGACACAGAAAACTTGATATTTTCTTTTTATTACTTGGGCAAAGTGCCTGGGGCAATTAGAGTGGCTGAGACTCTCAGCTCAGGTCTACTGACTGTGCTGATAATAAGCACAGTGAGAAGATGTGCTCTATTCCAAGAGTGATAATAACTTCTTAAGTGAAAACAAATACAGGTATCCCCTGCTTTTCGAAAGTTCATGTTACACCCGTGTACTTCTATGAAAGACCTACATTAGTACCTGTTTTCGCTAACTGAAATAAATTTGAAGAGGATTTTCACTTTGATGAAAAAGGAGAAAAATGAAAATAGCACTCAGTGTTTGTTTTGCAGTGAGTTCTCACAGAGGCAGCGCACACCCCGTGCTGGTAGCAGCCAGAGTGCTACTTCCAAACTCTTTCCCTGGGAAAGACACTCAGCAACTCAGCGTCAAGCAGCCAGAGCTTTGACCTGTGTCTGAGCATCTGTGCTTTATCTTGATTTATTTGTGTATCGTTAGGAAGATGTGTCCTAAGGTATCAGAAAAGTCTAAGAGCGCTCATAAGGGTGTTATGCTTAGTGTAAAACTGGACATAATAAAGCACATTTGGTGTGATTTGGTAGGTTATTTTTGGGTTCGGGAAATGCTCAAAACTTTTTCCATATAAATTAATGGTAATTGCTTCTTTACGCCACTTCGGCTTACAGAAGGTTGCATAAGAATCTTATTCAGACCAACAGCAGGGGAAGTCTGTAGTAAGAAAAGGTATGCAGGCAAGTTCCCCTTTGGAGGTACAGGGGATGTACGAATTCCATTATTTGCTTATAGGATCTGTGCTACTTCCCCTCATCACTTTGAAACTGCTTTCAGCTTTCCACATGTCTCTCAGGAACTGGCCTCGTGGGTGGTTTTCAGCAGGACATCCATCTGTTCCATAGCTTCTCTTTAAACAGTCAAAAAACAGTTATAAAATGCTATTAGGTATTTCCAATATATATTAAAGGAATAAAATAAATGCTATGTAATTATGAAACATGAGTATGCCTCAACCTTTCTTAAATCATTAGCTACCATTTTGAAAAGTTGCCTGTACAAATAAAGTGTTTATTTGTACAGTTGGGTGAAAAAAAAAAAAAAGCTTTATTTCGGCAATCTTCACATTCCTGAATTCCATGCTGTCTGCCATGCTGCACCCTCTTTATTAGTGTTTCTGAGCATGAACCTGATGGTGGGAAAGTGGGATTACTGAAGGAGTGGACAGAAACGGCTAATAGAGGAAAGGCTATCTGAAATAGATACTCTATTACCTCCTGCTCATCACGTATATTAGCAAAGATGACAGCTACTTCATTAAGAAGGCCTCAGAGGACTGCTCATAACGTCCTGTAAGCACAACCAAAAACTTGTGGCAGGAATGGATTACCCCTTACTGTCAGCTTTGCATCCACCTAGTACTCAGTGATTCTCAATCTTGGCTGCACATTAGAATTATTGGGGGATATTTAAAAATACTGAGTTCTGGACCATACTTACACCAATTTAATCAGAATCTCTGAGGAAATCCAGGATTCAATATTTTTAGGCTTCAGACCAATTTAATTAGAATCTCTGGGGATGAAATCCAGGAATCAATTTTTGGGCGTCCCAGACGATTCTGATGAGCCGCCAAGACTGAGAACCATTGAGTGAAGCCCCAACTGTCAGCAGCATCATTTGAACATACTTTCTTGTGTAAAATTCAAGAGACCTGGGTCCATGTAGTTCAGTTTCAGAACAATATTGTGTTAAAAACAAGCAAATAACAATCAAACAAACAAACCCAAATGAACAGCCAGAAGTAATTAAAAAGAAATTTCAATGTTTATGCATATATCTAAAGGTCATTAAGGGAAATTTAAAATAGTTTCTAAAAAATTTGCTACAACATAACCTTTCCTCTTCTATATATTTCCTCACATTCCAGAAACTTTTTCAGCTGCATTTTCAAATACTTAACAAAATCACTCCATCAGTCCTTCTGGTTTTCTATTTTTTTTCTGCCTCTTTCATCTTCATTAGTCACCATTTCCTTCTGCTTAGTATTTTATCATGCAGATTGAAAAAAACAGCAAAAATGAAACCCTTCCTCTTTGGAGGGCATGCAAAATGGAAGAAATCAGGCTGACAATGCTAGGGTTGGTTTCATGGGCAGAGTGACAGATAATTGTAATAGTCCTATATTGTCATTGCCAGTGTTTCCTCACACATTTTTGTCAATCTTTAACCCTTTCTCCTCAAGAGTTACAATATGTAATTCTGTTCTCTTCAGGAACATTTAGTTTCCTAATTCTATCTCCCTCTCAGGGATCTCTGGAGAGGCTTGTGAGAGCTTTCAGATGAAACCCAGTGATTCCATTTCAGTTCTTCTGCAAAATCCTGAGTTTGAGAAAATGATGATTTCTTGGGGAGTAAACATAGCAGTATTATCACACAAATCCTGGACAATGTTGAACTTTACCTAAGCTCTGTGTTCCTGGAAAGCAGAATCATGGTTGAGAAACTTCTCCACCCTGTACAGTTCTGAGAAACAGCTAACACGCAGGACCACCTTGTCCTCACATGTTCAGATATAAGACTTGCCTCCACCCTTCAGATAAGAATCACTGTCCAGGCTCCCTTATGAGTCCTTGTTTCCCTGCCTCTGGAAAAGCTCACAGCCCTACTCCTTTTTTTAAAAAGGATCCTTTGTGTTGATCAACAGTCTCCTGATTGCAATAGCCTGAATAAACTCATCCTCTTAATTATTTGCTATGTTTTGTGTTTCACACTCCTCACTGCTATAAATTTGTATATCTTCTGTGAGATAAGGAAATGGATACCAGGGCGCCATGAATAATTAGATGTACCTCTTTCTGTTGGCTGAAGCAAGAATAGACCATTTTTTAAAATAAACTGTTTTTGTTTTTGTTTTAAATTTTGGAATAATTATAGGTTTAAAAAGGATTTGCAGAGATAATAACAGAGTTCTTGCATACCCCTCACCCACTGTCCCCCACTAATATACCCAACTGAGACTGGAACATTATTACTAACTAAACTCCTGACTTTATTTATATTTCACCAGTTTTCCATTGAGAAACTGCCTGCCATGGCAGATATCCCTCACATAAGGACCATAATGACAATTTGACCACACACACGTGTGCGTGTATGCGCAAACACACAAAGAAAAAAGACAAAACAAAAAATCTCACTAACCACCATTTGTTCTAGGACATGGCTAGCCACAGAAAATCCTCTACCCCTAATATTTAACATTCGTTCTCTTTTGAAATTTTCCTAAACTGATTGCTTGCCCTCTTATAGCCAATAGAGGTTGATAAATGTACCTGACAACCAGTTAGAAAGTCTCCCCATTTCCACAAATCCCACCTTAATAGAATGCTTGCCAATTCATGACTGTCTTAGTTTTCCTCTTTTTACTCTATAAAGCTTATTACCTTTTCTAAAACTTGAATACCTAATGAAATGATGGAAGATGTGTTCTCTTGCCACAAGTTTATGAATAAACAGCATTTGTTAATTTTGTCAAAGTTAGTATTGGGTACCAATGGGCATCTTTGTATTTATGTTGCTTGGAGTTTGCTGTGTTTCTGGCATCTGTGGATTGACATATTTCATCAATTATGAAACAAATTGCATTATTTTTACATGTTTTTCTCATACTCATTTTCTTGTCTCTTTCTTGGACATTAATTAAACATGAATTATACTTTTACTATTTTTCTGCAGGTCTTGCATGCTTTTTCTGTTTTTACATCTTTTTCTTAAGTGCTTCAGCTAGTAAAATTTGAGTTCACTGTCATGTTTTCTGCTATGCCAGTCTGTTTCTAAGTGCTTTCAATAAATTTTTTATTTCAGATTTTGAATTTTTTAGCTCTAGAATTTCTATTTGTTTCTTTTTAAAGCTTCCACTTTCTTCCTAAATTCCTCATCAGTTTACATTCTGTACACTATTTTCTGCTATATATTTAACTTATAGCTGAGTGACGTAAGTAAAGTCATGCTGAGTCTAACATCTGAGTCATCTCTGGGATTGTTTTTATTGTCTTTCCTTTTCCTTGATTAAGGGTGATATTTTTTTCTTATTTGTTTATCTTTTAAACTTTGATTGTATGTTGGACAGTATGACAGATTCATTGTAGAGTTTCTTCTTGATTATCTTATCTCGCTCTAAAGCAGCCTGACTTTTGTTCTGGAAGGCAGCTGTATTGCTAGAGGATATTCCTGATCTTGTTAAGGCTTGGTTTTAGGACTGTTTTGTTTCACCCTTTATTCTTCACCATAGCCCTTACTCCAGTGTGGTCCTTATTTAATGGAACCGAAACTGAATGCCAGGGTTGTTCAGAAAATTCTTTTCTAGCCGGATTTAAACTCCAATATCTCTCCAGCGGTATGCATCCTCTCAAATTTCTTCCATTTTAAGCCCTCCAGACATTGCCATTTGCTAGAATGCAGGGAGTCTTGCCCCACATTTGCATAACTTATGAACAGGGACCTAAGGGAAACCCCAATGCAGATTTTAGGAGCTTTTTCCTTTCTAACAACTGCCCTGGAAATTCCAGTTGCTTTTTTCTAGCCTTAATTCCAGCTTCTTCCTCTACCTATGTCACATTTCTTTTGCCAAATGCAATCAATGGTCTTTCCTTGGACTTCACCTGTCTGTTTCATGGTTTACAAATCACTTCCAGACAGAAAGAAAGGTTGAATGCAGACAAACAATCTTAGGTTTCCCTTTTCCCATCTATATCAGTCCTGATCTTTCTGCTATGCAATATCTGAAAAAAAGTAGCATCATACAATTGGTACATTTTCATATCTCTATAGTATGAGGGTAAATCCAATACCAATAATGGCTGAAATCAGATTTTCCCTTCTTTACATTTTAATGCCACGTTATTTTGCATATATATGTTATGGTGTTATAATTGTTTTGTGATTTGTGATTTTTTTTAACCTAATATCCATATAAAAGGTCTTTCTTTGTCCTAGAGTAGTGTTCTCTTCTCAAATTCTACTTTATTTGAAACTAACATTGAAACATATGTATTAATATTTTTTACACTTGATCTTAGCCAAAAGGCCGAGAAGCGATAATATTTTTTTATGCATAGATTTATTTAAATATCTGGGATAACCCTAAGCATGCATGCATGTTTCACATGCATGTTTCTGATATGAACAGAATATCAAAGGCTTTAAGAATGGTACTAACATGAACATGACTGCCCAGATCCCAAACTAACCATCAAATGATACCCATGTGGTACAGATGTAAATGATATGCAAACACTTAGAAAACTGAACTGCAAGAATATGGACGAGAACTTGTGGGTTAAACCTAACTGGGTTGATTTCCAGAAAAAAATCAGACATTCTCCTTGGTAATTAAGTGATATCAAGAATGTTATGACATAATATTCAAATGTTCAGAATGCAATCTGAACTTACATGACAAAGAACTGGAAAAATCTTAAGAACTCTCAATGGAAAAGACAACCAATATAGACACAACTTGACATGACACAGGTGTTCTAATTATCAGACAAAGACTTTACAGCAGCTACTATAATTATGCCCAAGAAGTAAGGAAGAATACTCTTGAAATGAATGGAAAGAAGAAAAGTCTCAGCAGGGAAGTAAATGATATTACCAAATATAAATTTTAACTGAAAAAAGGAAATAACTGAAATGAAAGTTCACTGAATGGGCTCAATAGTAAAATGAAGACGACAAAGGAAAGGGTCAATGAACTTCAATTTGTTTACAGATTAATAGAAATCACCCAATCTGAACAACAGAAAAGAAGAGTTTGTACAAAACGTAAATAGAATCACAGGTATCTATGAGACAATAATGAAATGTCTAACATTTATGTGAATGGAGTCCCAGAACATAAGGAAGAAGACTGGTACCAAACAAATATATGAAAAAATTATAGCTAAAAACTTATTAAATGTTGGTAGAAGATACATAAACAATCTTACAGATTAAAGAAACTCAGTGAACTCCAAACCAGATAAAGAAAACAGTGCCTACACCCATCATGATCTAAATCTTGAAAACTAAAGACAAATAAAAAAAATCCTAAGAACCCAGAGACAAATGCCACAGTATGTATAGTGAAATGATTCAAAGGACAGTAGATTTCTTATCAGGAACAACAAAGGTCAGGAGACAGTGGAAACTATTGGAAATTTGGAACTTTGGGGGAGTACAAAAAC
This sequence comes from Rhinolophus sinicus, assembly GCF_057876585.1. NCBI lineage: Eukaryota > Metazoa > Chordata > Mammalia > Chiroptera > Rhinolophidae > Rhinolophus > Rhinolophus sinicus. Next base: position 141,986,469 of record NC_142503.1, read on the forward strand.
AACAGAAGTTACATACAGCTGTATAAGTAAACTAAACTATTTCCTCTTCTTAATTTTGTTAAAATATGTCTTATGATTAGAAGCAAAAAAGATAACATTATATATATGGCAACTAAAATATAATGGGGGGCAGGGTAAAGATTATTACCATTTATATGGTGGTAAGGTTTTTATGTTACATTTGAAATAGTAAAATACTAATTCTAAGTAGACTGTTAAAATCTAGGTATGTTTAATTTCTGGAAAAAACAGTAAAAAGGTAATAAAAAATATAGTAGAAATCATAACAGATAAATGGAATACTAAAAAAAATATATTCATTTAACATAAAAGAAGATAAGGGGGCAATGGGACAAAAATGAAAAGAAACAGAAAGCAAATAATATGATGGTATCCTTAAACAAACAAAATATTGATAATCACATTAAATATAAGAGATCAAATCACATAGAAAGACAAAGATTATATGATTTTTATTTTTTTAAGACAGGACCCAATGATAAGATGTCCATAGAAATTTATTTTAAGAACAATGATAAAGATAGGTTAAAAGTAAATAAATGATAAAAGATATACCAAACAAATATTAACCCCTTTATTTTTATATAATACCCTTTTTATCCCTGGTAATTTGCCTTGCTCTGCATAAATTCCTTCTGTCTGAAGAAATTCCCTTAAACATACTTTTATACGTAAATGAGCAGTAAATCATTTAAATATTTGTTGTAAAGTAAATATTTTCTTTTAATTTTGAAAAGTGTTTTTGTTGGGTACAGAATATTCAGTTGACAGTTTTTTGTAGTTTTTCTTTTTTGTCCTTCTTCATTTTGAGTAAGTTCTGCCAATATCATCTGGCTTGTGTAGTTTCTGATGAGAAGTGTGGTATGTTTTCCTTATCTCTGCTCCTCTGTATGTAACGTGTTCTTTTTCTTTCAAGATTTTTCTCTTTGTCTTTGGTTTTCAGCAGTTCGATTGTGATAAGCCTAGGTGTTTTGTTCATATTTATCCTTTGTATTCTCTGAGCTTTTACATTTACATTTACAAAATGCCTTCATAGTAACATCTAAATTAGTGTTTAATTGAATAACTGGCACCATAATCTAGTCAAGTTAACACATATAACCAATCACAGTATCCATTTGATATTTTGCACTATCCATCTTTTTAATTGGAGTACTTAGCCTATTAAACTTAGTAATTTTAAATTCCCTGTCTTATAGTTCCAAAATCTATGTGTTATATGAATTTGGGTTTGTTGATTTTTTCTTATTTGACAACATATTGTTTTCAACATTTTTGTATGCCTTGTAATTTTTTTTTTCATAGTTGGGAATCTTGTATAGGGCCCTAGAGAATGAAATAGACTGAGATAAATAGTTTTGTTTTTCCTTATTGGATTGCAAATGGGTTTAATTTCCTTCTGCTAAGCTACGAGTGTGGGAATTGAGTCAATGTAGACAGGAGTTGACATGTGTTTAGGATTTGTTGTTACTATGGTTTCCTTCAGTGTAGCACAGGGCTCAAACTCCCCTGGTATTATCTCATTTTTAGGGCAGAAGTTGGTTTGCCTGTGGTTTTATCTCAATATCTGAGTATCCTCATATGTAGGTCTTCCCTTAGTACTGTGCCTAAGAAAGAAAGAGTCTCTCTATAAGATCTTGGCCTTTGTCTAGCAGAAAATTGCTGTGTCTTGTTACTTGATGCTTGTTAGCCTGGTGGTAGAGTGCAGGGAGGGGGTGTCCACGCCTATTCTGATTCAGTCTAAGTCTCAGAAGGGCACTAAGTCCCTAGTTCCTAAAAGACGGTCATTCTTAGTGGTTCTGTCCCACCTTTTGCTGTAGGAGACCTCTATTTGTCTGGGACTAGAAAGCATTCCTACCCTTCCCACAAGATACAGGGTCTTATTTTGTTCCTTTTTATTACCAGCTATCTTTTTTCATTAGTTTGCTAAGTGTTACAGGTTTTCTTTTTTTGTTATTTGTTTGTTTGTTTGTTGATTAATTTTTGCCCTTCCTTGAATTCTTGTTCTATAGGAGAGGTAGGAGAAGAATCTGGGTGAGGTTTTGTGCTTTCTCTATAATGGTTGCTCTTCTTCTCCCAGGTCTGTACCATGAAGAAAGCTATTTCAGGACAATTGACAAACTTTTTATATGAGCACCCATTGAGGAGAATGTCTAGGAAACAGGTTTGGAAATATTGAATTCCCATCAAGTCTGTGTATCCCAGATATTCTATATTTTCCAACTGATCCATACTTAGTTTTTACCAATTTGTTCAAAAAAAAAAAAGAAAAATAAAAGAAGAAGAAAAAGAAAAAGAAAAAGAAAAAGAAAAAGAAAAAGAAAAAAAATTAGCTGGATTCTACTGATGTGCTCAGAAGAATCTGATCCAAGGAAGCAAGTGCTGCTGTCCTGTATCCTCTTGAAACTCCGTGTATTTCTTTAGATTTCAGGTTAGTTTATGGCCCCATAACCTCAGTTCTATGACAGCATCAAGAAAATGTTGAATTTGTAGGTTGTCTGAATTTTTGTATTTGTTGTTGCTTTAGTGTGGAAGTAACGTTCTTGGTAGTTTTCTACATTCCAAATGGAAGCTCTATCTTTTTAATTAAATATAGGGCAAATGAAGCCTTGGCCCTGGAGTCCCTGATTTTATGGGGACAATGCTTATTTAAATATAATTATACTAATTTTAAAATAATCAAAGCATGTCTAAAAATTGAGACACACTTTCTGAAAGGATATCTTTTAACAAAGGATTTTGATTTATAGGTTTGGTATTATAAAGTGGACTCAGGAAATGATGCTTACACAAAATATTCTTGGATTAAAATCAGTTACTGGCTAATGTAATAAAGAATCTGACTCTGTTTTTTATGTTTAACTGCTAACAGTTTTAAAATTCCCCCTCCTTCTTACCCTCTGGCCTACCACTGGGAAAGCAGATAAATCCTTTGGCACAGGAGAGAGATTTAAACCATTCAAGCCCCTTGTCAAACTGATGGGAGGAGCTCTCACCCTACCCCCAACCCCTAACCACAATAAAAACCTCTAGCCAGTCTCCTTTCCTCGCCCTCTCAAGCCATTTTTAGACCTTCCTGGGAGGCCTAGTTTGTTCTCCCCAAAAAAGCCTCAATTATGTAAGTAATAACCTCTTTCTACCCTCTTGGTGTGTTTGTGTGGTGTCATCAGTCTCGACATCCAACACAAATTTTGGGTGTGGGTCCATCCTGATACTTCAGATTAGCCACATCAGCTAATTTTCACATCTATTTAAGCCTGCATTGTATGCAGGAGTTTTGAAATATTCTCAAGTACATCATACTATATGTATACAAATATTCCCATTTATAGTATAATCATAGAAATGTTTATATAAAGAAGCTGAAATATTTTTGTACCAGTTCCCTCTCATTCTTGTAAATTTCTGATCTGGTGACTCAGAGATAATGTGAACCAGGTCATTCTTATTTTTAACTGTAAGGCTCTAAGGCTGAATGATCATATACTTGATGTATCAGACCGAGTTTCAGGAAGAAATGGATGGAACACTCAAGGTAATACGAGGGGAGCTTAATAGAGGGTATATTTGCAAATTTATAGGCAATATGTAAAGAAAAAAAGGGGAGAGTTCCACAATAGGGTAGTAGGCTTGCAACAGTAGAGGCCAATATCATTCTTAGATTTGAAAGGTAAAGGAAAGGAGGGTAACCACAATATGAGGAGAAAAAGGACTGGGTGGACAGGGTAGGAAGCTGAGAGTTTTGGTGGGGATACACAACCAACATAAGGTGACCATGTAGGAAGGGAGCCAAGAGAACAGATATGCTGATATCACTCTTTCCCTCTTGACTTCTGCATGTGACCCTCCCCTTATTCTCCTTGACAAAACCCATCTGAAAGCCAGAGGGAAAAAGGACCAAATGATGCCATCCTTATTGGTCAGCACTGGGCTGGGTGATGATGAGTAGAAAGGAGATCTGAAGGTGCAAAGGAAAGATGCCCAGAACATTGGACCTTCCTGAAGCTTAAGTAATGTTATAAATCTGCTGCTTTCAAAATTGTTATTCTTCCTTTTAGTAGAAAGACTATATTTATAGAAGTAATAATATCTTTCATGTCCCTAACAACTTTTGTAAAATTTCCTTTACTAATTAATTCTTAACATATTAATGTGTATCAAGTACATAGTATTTTTTGCTGCTGCTGCTGCTTCTATTGTGTGGGGGTGCTTAAGGATAATCGTCCCTTCAAAACATGGAGCAACTGACAGTTAATTCTGAGGTTCTTCCATGTTGACATGAGGTATAGTTTTATTTTTTGTTTGAATTTTGAACTTTGGGTAGTTGTGTCCATACTACCCTACAAAAGGTACAATGCTTTTCAATTCATTTTATGACTAGACCAGGAGCAATTTCATTGTTTCTGCAGTGATTTTGTAACATACTAAAATATTAGTAAAGATACTTGAAATAATCTTTTTTTTTTTTATTAAATTTATTGAGGTGACAATTGTTAGTAAAATTACATAGATTTCAGGTGTACAATTCTGTATTACATCATCTATAAATCCCATTGTGTGCTCACCACCCAGAGTCAGTTCTCCTTCCATCACCATATATTCGATCCCCTTTACCCTCATCTCCCACCCCCCACCCCCCACCCCCCTTACCCTCTGGCAACCACCAAACCATTGTCTGTGTCTATGAGTTTCTGTTTCTCATTTGTTTGTCTTGTTCTTTTGTTGCTTTTGGTTTAGTTGTGGTATATATACACAATTGAAATAATCTTGAACACAGTTTTTATTTTTTTCCCTTTGCAACTTAACATTAGATTATTTTACATAAAAACTTCAAATACTTTTAAATGAACACAGGCTAGACTAGAAATCTATTATCCACGGGCTATAAAGAGAACATGATTGATTATGTTGATTATTTTCCTTTAGAAAAAAGGATTTATTTTCACTAAAGCTCCTTCACAAATATTTTCAGTGGTAAGGTAAGTTAGCCTTAGCCTTACTGATCTTTCTAATCTTTACCATTTCATCAGATTCTCTTCAATAGTAAAGTCAGTATCTTATATTCTGATATTCTCCAATGTATTAATATAATGGCCTGTACTGGCAAATGAAGGTCTGCTCAACTTCTGGTAGGAAAAATTCCTTTTCCTATCTCATGCATCTTAATGAGCTCATGCTACAGTGCAAGACATGTATTAAACAATAGAAAATAAAATTCCTGGTGTTCATATTATGTAAGTAGTTATAGTAATTAAAATAAGTTTATATCAGTATGTAGCGCTAGTTAAAAATACGCAGATTTTTGGAAAGAATACTTATGTTTGAAAAAGTTATATTTCCTTTCCAAAACTCTGGTTTTATTGTAGTTCTGTAGATAGTTGTTCAGCTGATAAATAAAAGACCTCTATTAGAAAGAATAAAGATTGGAAATTCAAATTCTAGGAAAATAAGTACCTGATTTCATGGAATTAACAATCTAAAAGCAAATAAAGGCACAGATGAGAACTTGGGAGACAGGAACCTGGGAGTTAACAGAGTAATTAAAAAATACAAAGACACTGAAAAAAAAAGACAATGTGTTTTTCAGTAATGTCACTATTTTCTACTGCATACTCATTTATCCATTAAAAGCTAAATTTAAGCAAATTACTCATTAATGTGGTCTTTAGCAAAAATATAAAACTTCTAACAGTAGCAAAAAGATCTGTATTTCATTAGCCTTTCGTTAGGATGGCTGGGGGAAAAATGGTTCTGAACACTTTTAAACAATTAAAAAATTCCTGGAAACTAATTTTGATCAAGTTTGTATAAAGGTGACATGGAGTCTTGGTCCCCTTAGCTCTGGGCTGGTATAAATGGTTTTGAAGAAAGTATCTTCAAGCAATCACATTACCTTAATTATATGTTCCTTGAAGTTAGGCCAAGACAAAAGTGAGGCTGAGAGAGAATGTCTCATGGGATGGAATCCTTAGACTCAGAAACCAATGATCACCCCAAGTCAGTGAGACATTCTAAAGAAGTTTTGTTAAATGTGACACAAATGCATTCCCACACCCTGTGACACACGCCTCTCATAATATATTTTACCCCTAATAGTAATTGTGATGTATCTGTCAATGCAGCATATTGTAAGAAAGTACTCATATTAATAGAATTATGCATCCATTTTATTTTTTATGAAGCAGCATATAGATGGGTCATATTTTTTAATCCTTTCAGCTACCCTATGTCCTTATGTTCTAGAGCACTTATTCCATTCATATATAATGTAATTATTAATAATTATATACTTATTGCCATGTTGTTAATTGTTTTTTCTTATTCCGTTTTTTATATATTTTTTTTGGTTGCATTGTAGCTAGCTCTCCTTTGTTCTTTTCTTTTTCCCTTGATCTCTTCTCTTGTGGTTTTCTTTAATGTTTTGTCTATTTTTCGTGTGTGTCTCTTCTGTAGGTTTTTAGTTTGTGGTTACTATCAGATTACGTATATCATTTTTATATCTTTAGCAGACTACTTTAAACTGATAGGCATTTAAGTTCAAATATATTCTAAAAGGACTACATTTTTACTTTCCCTCCATATTTGTTTTTGATGTCATATTTTAGGTTGTTTTGTGTTGTGTAGCTACTAATTACTTATTGTAGTTTGAGTTGAGTTTGATACTTTTGTCTTCTAAACTTCATAGCGGCTTCTTATATGTCTGACTGCAATATTTATTAAGTATTTCGTTATGATATGTTAGATTTTTTCCTTTCTCTTATTTTCTTATTTCTGTTTATGGCCTTTCCTTTTCTAGTTAAAGTAGACACTTTGACATTTCTCATAAAGCTTATTTAATGGTGACGAACTCCTTTAGTTTTTGCTTGTCTGGGAAACTATCTCTCTTTTAATTCTTAATAATAACTTTACCCATAAATTAGTCTAGGTTGTAGGTTGCTTTTTTACAGCACTTTAAAGATGTACAGCCTCTCTCTTCTGGCCTGTAAAGTTGCTGTTGAGAAATCAGCTTATAGTCTTGTGCAGTTGCCTTTGTATGTAACTTGTTGTTTTCCTCTTACTATCTTCAAAATTACCTCTTTATCTTTAACTTTTGCCATGTTAATTACAATATGCCTGCCGTGGGTTTCTTTAAGTTCACCTTGTTTGGAACTCTCTTCATCCTTGACATGGAGGTCTGTTTCTTTTCCCAGATTAGAAAAGTTTCAGCCATTATTTCTTCAAATAAAGTTTCTGTTCCTTTCTTCTCCTTCTGGGATCCTTATAATGCGAGTGTTTGTGTGCTTGATGTTGTGCCAGAGGTATCTTAAATTATCTCCATTTTTTAAAATTATTTTTTCTTTTTGGTGTGCTGATTGGTTAATTTCCACCAGTCTGTATTCTAGGTTATTGACTCATTCTTCTGTATTAGCTAATTTGGTGTTGATTTCTTCTAGTCTATTTTTCATTTCAGTTACTGTATTCTTCATCCCTGTGTGTTTCTTTATTATATCTTCTAATTCTTTATTGAAGTTCTCTCTAAGTTCTGCAATTCCACTCTCAAGTTTGGTGAGCACTCTTGTGACCACTTATTTGCATTCTTTTTTTTTATCCCGTAAATTAATTATCTCCACTTCCTTAGGGTTTTTTCTGAATATTTATCTTGTTCCTTCATTTGAGTGCTATTCTTCTGTCTTCTCATTTTGTTTTTTATATGTATTAGTTAGATCACTCTCTCTCCCAGGTTTGAAAAAAGGTAGTCTTGTGTAGAAGTGACCTCTGTGTAGGCTGTGTGTGCTGGGTGGTGTTGGCAGGGCAGTTGGAGCCAAGCAGATGCCTATGGTGTCCAGGGAGCTGGCTTACCAAGCGGGAAGGGCTCCAGGCAGGAAGGCCAGTTGTGTATAGTAATGCCCTGTTGATACTGCTTGTAGCCTTTGTTCAAAGCTTAAATGAGCTTGGATGATGTGTCTGAGAACATGCTGTCGCGACCTTGCAGGTTTGCCAAAACACATGGATAGAGCTCCCACCTGCCCTATTGAGGTGGAAATGGGCATTAACAATGTTACTCACTGGCACCTCTAAGCCCACAGAATTCCAGTAACTGGTGAGCTCCCATGGTTTCCCAGACTTCTCTATTTGGTCTTTTCCTCTCATTCATTGTTCAGAAGCTGTTCAATCAGCACTCAGTTGTCTCCCAGGAGTGACTGCTCTTTATATAGGTGTATGTTCAGTGTGCTCATAGGAGGGAGTGAGTTTAGCATCTTCCTAATCCCTGACATTTTAGACGTCCTCATCAGTTTTATTTTTAAAGACTAATTATTTTAGTATTACAGGTAAATCTTAGAGCTGGGTTATTTTCCCCTTCTCTAAGTGAGTAGTTTTCCACATAAGAAGTCCTTTCACAGATCATGATAAAATCGCAAACAGATTACAATTCTACCTTCCATTCTTTCTGAGACAAGTAGAGGACGCCAGCCATAGAGGGAAGTTAAAGGTAATGATTTGTAACCACTTAAGGAAAATATTTTGCATTATAACACTGGCAGAGAAGGGTTACCCAGAGAATTGGACCCTAAATTGTTGGTCCAGAGAAGGAAGAAACTTTCCAACAATCGGTCCAGTAGTTGCAGCAATCTCACCTGCACCAATCAAACAGACTGTCTTGGGAGAGGCCACGAGGCCTCACCTTCTTGTAGAGCCAGCTTGATATAGGTATTATGACTCTTACCATGAACAGTCAGGCAGTGAGGGTTGAATTGCATTAAATAAGTGTGACAGGCAGAATAATAGCCGCCCCCAAAGACATCTACAAGCTAATCCCCAGAATTTGTGTGTATGTTACTATATCTGCCTGTTACTTTATATAGCAAAAGGGATGTGACTGTATTGAAGATTTTGAGATGGAGAAATTATCCTGGATTATCCAGGTACACACAATATAATTAAAAGGGTCCATATAAGACAGTGGCAGAAAGGTCAGAGTTGGAAAGGCTGTGATAAAGGAAAAAGAGGGCAAAGTGATTTGATTGTTAGAATGCAGCTATTACCCAAGGAATGTGGAAAGATTATAGAACCTGGAAAAGAAAAGGAATTTTCCACTAGAGCTCCCCAAAGAAATTCAGCTGACACTTTGATTTTAGCCTAGTGAAACTTATTTCAGATTTCTGATGTCCAGTATTAAAAGGTAATAAACTTGTGTTATTTCAAGCCAGTAAAATTGTGGTAATTTGTTACAGCAGCAACAGGAAAATATGCAGGTTTTGGTACCTGGAAGTAGATAGAGTGCCACTGTAACAAATACCTAACAATGTCGAAGTGGCTTTGTATGGGACAGTAGACAGAAGCTGAAAGAATATTAAAGAGCATGATAGAAAAAAAGCTTAAATTGTCTTAACCAGACTGTCAGTAAATATATGCATGTAACAATTCTGCTAGTGTGGACTCAGAAGGAAGAATTACCTAGCAGGTAACTGAACAAACCATGCCTGGGTACAGAAAAATAGGCAGAAGTAGGGACATAGAGAAATGGAGCAGGAATGTCTCAAAGATAAAAACATAGAGCAGGTACTTAGGTATTCTGGTTGATTTTTGCCCATAGGAAGGCAGCACGAGTTTTATACATTTTTCAGATGTTTTAATAAATTGGAAATATACTCATTGCTAATTAAAAAAAAATCAAAACACTGTCAAACCCAATGAAATATATACATAGTTCTGATTTGGTCAGAAGGGTGACATTGTTTTACATGAAGTTTTGTAAAGAGATTATTGCAAAGTACATACATAAGTTTTCATTTTATTTGAAATATACACATTTATAGTGGTGTCACTGCATCATTTGGTGAGCAGCATTGCTAAAGTGCTAGATAAAGTTAAAGGGTGATTTGAATGTATTGATTGTGTTGATTAAAAATAGAGTTTACTGATGGATAACAGAAAAAAATTCTTAAAGAAATAATGTTTCTAATGATTTACCACATGTTGATTACTGTGTTTGGCACTTTAGATATGATTTTTTAAATTTAATCTTCACAAAACTATGTATTAGCTATTAGCACCATTAATGGTTGAGAAAACTGAAATATACTATCTCTTAAAATATCACACAATGTGTAAGTCATAGGCCATGTTTCTCTGCCTCTAGTCATTCTCTTTCCAACACAACTGAATGCCAGCCTAGCACTTAACAAACCACGTTCTTCAATATTAACCAAGTGTTAACTGAACTTTAAGTGGTTTGGATTTAGAGAATAATTCTACAAGTGAAACTTGACTTGGGCTTTGAATATGGTAAGTATAGTTAATGGACATAAATAAATAGTAAGACCATTAGATCAAAGATAACTAAGGTGAACTATTGAGTTCCTCTCTAGGCAGCAAATGCGTTGATGAGGAGCTGTGATAAAAGTAGTGAAATATATGAATGAGGCATTATACACTTCTATCCGGGACTTCTATGGTGTGTGGGGAATAATCCTGGGATTTGGAGGCTGAGGAATCAGTTTCAAGGGAGGTATTCCTGCCTTACTAAAGATCAAGTTATCTTCTCTGAGCCCATTTCTCTTCAGTATAATGGGAATGATACTCAATTTATAGGACAACTTGTAGGGATGTTTTAATACTATTTAAAAATAATGACTTGTAAATGTTAGTTCTTGCTGCCTATAGAGATACAATTGCATGAGTGTAGCATTGTTTTACAATTTACTTTTCCTTAATATATGCCTTCATTTTTCATATTACTACTTTCGATGAAACACAAAAACATGACAATTACAAACCCACAAAAAATACTCCTATTGGTGAATAAAAATTTTAAGAAAGAGCAAGAATGGGCTATAATACACTGCCCCAAGAAAACAGGGATTTTATTAACAGTGAAAATTTAAAGATGTAATTTAAGATAATTTAAATAACTCCATCGTACATTTCCATTAGATGAGACTCTCCTTGTATAAGCAAAGATATAATAATGTCCATTACAATTGAAAACCAGACTCTACTAGCCTCACACTGAATATGCTTGGGAGAAGGGGTAGGTGGAGGGGACAGAGTCCATTTTTTGTGTGAGTCAAACCTCATTATCTAATTTTTTGAAGACCAGCAATTCAGAAGAACTATGAAAGGATCTAATTCTAACATTTAAAAAAAAACACACATTTGTCCTATTACTCAAAAGACGCAAGGATTTGCTACCAGCGGTAAGAGTTCAAATGATAAAACTTCACTAATACTATTATAGTGAACAAGAACTTCTTTCACTAGAAGGTATCCTATAGTGAAAGGAACCTGAGAGAGTTAAAATTGTTTTAAGGCTCAAACTTTTAAACCTCTTATGATGACTATTCCTGAAAAATCAAAATATTATTTGTTTCATAGACTAATTCAAGATTTTTTTTAAAAGGCAACACCAGCTGGCTAAAATGGCTTTTATCTTTCTAAGCACTCTAAAATATGTTTATCATTACCTTCATATGCATTTATTTATTATTTACAAGGAGTTTATTAGATAAGCACATTAAAATATTTTTAAAAGATTATTTATTTAGAGAAGAAAAAAAAAAATTCATGGGATGAATTTAAATCATGATGCAAGAAATGCCTTACACCATGTTTCCCTGAAAATAAGATCTGGCTGGACAATCAGCTCTAATGCGTCTTTTGGAGCAAAAATTAATATAAGACCTGGTATTATATTATATTATATTATATTATATTATATTATATTATATTATATTATATTATATTATATTATATTATATTATATTATATTATAGACCTGGTCTTATATTATAGTAAAGTAAAACTGAGTCTTACATTTCAAAAAGAAATATAGCAATTACATCACCTGAGGAAAGAGCGTTTGTGAATGTTTTTCATAAAGACTTACCATTTGCAGTCTTGTTCAGAACTCTATACATAATAGTTCCAAAGAATGACAGGGAGTACATGAAAAGCTGAGACTACAATTACTTTTTAAGTTGTGACTTACTCTTAGAGTATTAAGTGTGGAGCCAGCTTCATGGGTATGCAACCTGGGCAGTCACAATGGACCCTGTACTGAGAAGGGCCCTGTACTTGGTTTAATGCTCTGCTGTTGCTGTCTGAAAATTCTTCACAACTTTGGTACAAAAGTCATCATATTTTCATTTTGCACCAGGGCTCACAAATTATTTAGCTGATCTTGATTTTTAAGAGATTCTTTTAGTTATTGTTGATCCCCCTTCAATTAGCAATATAGTACCTCTGCCACAACACCTGTTTCTCACATTAACACAACCACTGTCATTCAAGAAATATTCCCAAAAGCCACAACTCTATGCTGCTTCTTAAAATAATTAAGGATTTAATTTATTAAGTTTTTATTGCATATAGTATATCTGGAATATTAAAAAATAATTAAAAACCATTGTAAACTATAAGATAGTCAAGGGAAGTATATGAATAAAGAATAAATATGCAGAATTAATGTTCTTCATTTAGATATGTATAATAATGTTAATGGATACAATGGAATGAAAAATAATACAAATATAGATTATACAAAGAGTAAACATTAAATTTTGTCCAACTTATGAGAAAACATTCAAAATAAAAAATATTCCAAATGTTACTGATAGGTATAAATCAATATTAGCATAATTAAAAAGATTTAGCACATGCTTTAATAATGAGTAAATATCTTTAAAATGTCAACTCAGACATTTCATTGAAGAAAACACATGGTCATGTCATTATTATATACACACTGATATGATGAGATAAGAAGGTACTTACCTCTGTAGTGTTATTCTCCAAAACCCATAAACACACAGCCTAATGATTAAAAAAAAAATCAATTGAAGGACATTGTACAAAATACCTGAGTGAGTCCTGCATGACTTCACTGGGTGATGACTCTTGTGTCTGAATTCCTCTGGATTTCACATCATGAACGTTTTCCCTTCATTGATTTTGCTTTATATCCTTTCACTGTAATAAATCTGAGCTGTGAGCACAAAAAAACAAGAAAGAAATGTCAAGCTCATTCAAAGGAAGACTGAGAATTCTGAATTCTAACTCTGGATTCTCTTTTTTGTTTCATTGATTTACTAGTCTTTACACCAATGACATACTCTTGAGATTATTTTAGCTCTATAAAAATAATTGAGTCGAAATAATATGAGTCCTTGAATTTTACTGTTCTATTTCAAAGTTGTTCTGGCTGTTCCAGGTATGTTTCATTTCAACCAAAATTATTAATCAGCTTGTCAATTTTTACAAAACTTCCTGCTGATATTTTGATTAGGATGGCATTGAATCTATGTATCAGTTTAGAGATTTGACATATTAATATATTGAAACTTCTGATCAATTGAGATGGCACAACACTCCACTAATTTAGATTCTTCTTAATTTAAATCAATAATTTTAGTGTATATGTCTTTTGTATCTGTTCTTCAAATGTATCCCATATTTTGATGCTATTCTAAATGATACTAATTTTATATTTTCAATTTCCAATTATTTGTTACTAATATATAATAAGACAATTTATATTTGTGTAGTGTTCTTAAATTTTTTCAACTTTGCCAAATGCCTTTATTAGTTCTAATAGCTTCTCCTCCCCACCCCCACCGAAAATCTGTAGGACATTCTACATGGAAATCAAGTTATATCTACATAAAAAAAGTTTTACTTCTTCCTTTACAATCTTTATACTTCTTTTTTCCTTCCTTACTGTACTGACTATAATCCCAGAGACAATATACAGTAGATGTGGTAATAATGGACACCCTTGGTTTTTTGCTGATCTAAAGTAGGAAAGAATTAAGTCTTCAAAATTAAGTAAGATGTTACACGTAGGCTATTGGTAGATGTCCTTAATAGGATTAAGGAAATTCCTATAAAGAACTACGAAGGGTTTGAGATTTTACTATACTTTCAAGCTAATGCATTAGCCTGACACAGTTTAATGGATACTGGTAGAAGGCATAAGACTTCTGATTCAAACACAAAGGATTTTAACTCATATGATAGTTGCTGCTGAACTATCAGCATTTTCTTGTGGTAGTTCCTTGAGCTCTAACTGATGTAAAGAGTGTCAAGTTATACCCGCACATTCAGTGATGTAAAGAGGGCCAAGTTAGGTTGTCTTACTAAAGAACTCTGATATTAGGGGACTCAAATATTCTATACTAGGCAGTAAGTATGCCTGTCATGTACCCCAGAGGTAGACATTATCTTTAGTAAACATGTAAAGATGTACACTGTTTATCCTGAAGAGAGACACTTTATTTTCCAAGCCTGTTGTTTTACAAATATCCTCGAAAAGGTAGTTCAGAACAAAAGGACTATCGACACCTTGCTTGTAAGACATACAGAAATACAAGAGACCTATGGACAATGTTCTGTCAACCATTTCCTTTTATTCTTATTTTGTTGAGTTTTGACCATAAATGAATGTTTAATTTTGTCAAATTCTCTTTCAAGACCTACTATAATTATATGGCTTTTAATCTTCATTTCAATAAATAGTGTATTTTGTTCATTTATTTTTAGAGGTTTAAAAAAAACTTGCAATCTTGGGTTCAACATCTTTTGGTCATAATGAATAATTCTTTTTATATGTTGAATGATTTAGTTTGCTAAAATTTTTTGCATCAGTGTTGATGAGGCATATAGGTATAATTTTATTTTCTTGTGATGTACTGCTAATTTTATTAGCTTAGTAATGGTCTCCTAAATGAGCTAGGAAATTATCTCTTCTCTATTTCTGAAGAAGTTTGCATAGGTTTGGTATTATTACTTCCTTTAATTTGACAGACTTCACCAATAACGTCATTTGGCCACTTTTTTTACAATGAAGACTTACAATAAAGATTCAATAACTTTGCTTGATAGAAGTCTATTCAATCTATGTTTTTAAAAATTAATTTGGGTACCATATCTTTCTAGGAATTTATTTTATCTAAGTTATGCAATATGTTGGCATAAAGTTGTTTATAACATTCCCTTTGAAGCTTTTGAGAATTTACATAAATGTCCCTATTTCATTTATGTTGATAATTTTTACATTCTATTTTTTCTTAGTCTATCTAGCTAAAGGATTATCAAATTTCATTGATCTTTTTATAGAAACTATTGTTTTCACTTATTTTCTTTAATTTTTTTTGTTTGTTTTCTGTTTCATTGTTTTATGTTCTGATCTTCATTATTTCCTTATTCTCCCTTGAATTTGATTTTCTTTTTTTTTTTTTTTTGTAGTTTTCTGAAGTAGAAACTAGATTAATAATTTTGTCTTTGCCTTTAAGTAGTGTGGCTCTGATTTGTGCAGATGTAGTTCCCTTTGTGTTTTTTCTACTAGAGAGTTTTTCAGCATCTTGAATTAAAATATCAATTTTTTTTTAATCAAATTTTGGAAGTTTCAGCCATTTTCTTTTTCATCAAATAGTTTTTCCCAAACCATTTAAGTACTTTTCTTATACTGGGACTCTTTTTACATGAATGTTGGGATGCTTATGACTGTATGATGAGTTTCTGAGATTCTGTATTTTTCTTTCAATTGCTGTTTTGTATTTTCTGGCTTAGAAACTTTCTAGGGCTCTATCTTCATAATAATTATTTCTTATAACACATACATTTTCTTGCTGAGTCCATCTACTACATTTTTTGTTTTGATTGTTGTAGTTTTCAGCTACAGAATTTCTACATTATCCTTTTTCATTGTTTCAATTTTCTAATTAAGATCTCTTCATTACATCATTTTCATATATTTTTCTTTAATTCAGTCAGTTTCAATTTAACTAATTATTTTCCCTAGTATGAGTAAACTTTTCTATTTCTTTGCATGTCTAGTATATTGTTGTTGTTGTAAACTAAACATTTTAGAGAATGTTATATCATAGCCACACTGGATTGTGTTTTATTTTCTGAAGTCTGTTGGTTTTGTTTTAGTAACTGCCTAGACTTAAACTTTGGAACCTATCTCTCCCATGATATATGACCACCAATATCTCTGCTCAGTTACTTTAAAAAATTCTTATTTTCACTGTTTAAGCAGGCTTTCTAGGGGTCACCGTATGTCTGCATAGCTTAGTGATTGGCCAATAATTTTGAGAATGGTTGTGCTCAACCACCTGTAATCCCATAAGTCTTCCTCATTTTGCCAAGTGATCTGTGCATGGGTCGAGGAATACAGTCAAAGTTGCAGCCGATTTTCATGTCTCCCTGTGCTATCACTTTCATTGCCATCAGTTGGTTCTTTTTTGTGTATGCATGGTTTTCCAGTCAGCATGGTATATTGGGGAGAGTTTATACCAGCCTTCCTATGGCTCTTTCTTTCTTTCTTTTTTTTTCTTTATTAGAGTGACATTGGTTAGTAAAATTATATCACTTTATATACAAGTGTATAATTCTGTATCATCTATTTATTGCACTGTCTGTCCACCACCCAGAGTCAGTTCTCCTCCCATCACCATATATTTGATCTCGTTTACCCTCATCTACCACCCTCTCCCTCCTTAACCTTTGGTAACCACTAAATTGTTGTCTGAATCTATAAGTTGTTTGTTTGTCATTCATTTGTTGCTTTTAGTTTTATATCCCACATGTGAGTGGAGTTATATGGTTCTTGATTTTTTCTGACTTAATTTCGCTTAGTGTGATAATTTCAATATCCATCCATGTTGTTGCAAATGGCAGTATTTCATCTTTTTATGGCTGAGTAATATTCCATTGTGTATATGTACCACATCTCCTTTATCCAATCACCTATCAAAGAACATGGCTCTTTCATTTCCAGAATCTCTTTGTTAAAAAATATATGCCTGAGCTGCTGCTTTCCTTAAGAGACTGCAGCATTAGGATAGCAAAGATAAAGTTTTTACTGTTTGCTCTCAATCTATTCCACCACTTTTATCTTGCAAAACCATGTGCTTTTGCTCTCTACCTCCAGATTTTAGCCCACTCCATTGGCAACACAGTTTCTGAATTTTATGGCAAACTACATGTTGGTAAAATTGCCATTCTCATCAACCAGACTTGGAGGTGGATGGACATTGGGTGGAGTGAGGAGAGCTGGGATCAGCTAAGAGCATCTTCAGTCAAAAGTCCACAGACTCTCACTGTTCTGACTTGAAGTTCCTGTGATTTTTCAAGAATAAACATTTTTCAAATTGTTGACTGCTTGTGCTCAATTTCCTGGGCCCTGAAATGATTGCTTTGGAGTATTTTGGCCAACTTATTTATTTTGGTGCAATATCACTGACTTCGTACCACAATAACCGGAAGCCCTTCTCCCACCAAACACTTTTGATTGACATTAGACTATATTTATAGGTTAGTTTTTGAAGACTTCACCTCCTTATAGTACCAATATTTTATCCAAGAATACTTTTTTGAAAATACATAGTTTATATACGTTTTGCATATTTTTAAAGTCCTGATATATTCTTCTTTCTTCATCTGGGATACTCTGGGGTTAGCTGAATTTGGAGGATGCTTGTGGAATCCTGGTTTCTGTTGTCTTATATAAGTGTCTCTCTCTGATCCATTATTTCTGCTCTTTAGAAGAGTATCACAAGACCTCTGGAAGAGGATAGGTGAAGAGGATAGAAATCTTCCTGGCCTCAGTTCTGCCTACACTGCCAGCATGCCTGATGTCAGGGGTGTGGAAAGAGTATGTCAAGAGAAAGACCATTCCATGCTTGAATCCTAGCTTGTGTCCCAGATTACCTGTTTGGCTTGACTATGCCTCCCTGACATTCTCTTTCTCTCTCTCTTTTTCATACACACACACAGCCTTAAACTTCCCCTCAACTTCTCATCCTTAAATAACCATTTGGTGAGTAGTCTCTTAACTTTTGGTACCAACAGCCACTTTTTTCAATTCCCGGGCATTTGCATAGGTATAGCAGTATGAAAAACATAATTCTAGAGATAGAGGATTTGAACCAAGGTCCTCTTCTGTCACTTTCAAATTATGTGACCTTATACAAACTATTTGATCCCTCTGACCCTCAGTTTCCCAGATTTTAAAACGGGGATAATAATAGTACTGGTCTCATAGTATTTTTGTGAAGATTAACGAGATAGTGGAATGCAAAGTACTTAGTATAATGCCTGGAACAGAACAAACGTTTAAGGTAAAGTCAGAACTTTTATTTCATTCTGCACATATAAAACTCGTGAACATGTTCCCAAGGTTTAGCTGGGCGAGATTTTCCTGTCCTTACTAGAGGCTTTTATACTCATTTACTATTGATCGTGTGAAAATTGTGCCCAAATCTTGAGGGAACAGTGAAAACCATACTTAAGAGATCACTAGGGGAAAATCTATAGTAAGATGACATTTAATATATCAACCTGTGTGTATTCTCCTAACATGTTTCCTTTTTTTCCCCCAATATGGTAGTCATGTAAGTAATGCTTGTTTCAGAGATATGGTGTTTTAGTGTTTGTTGATTTATTTTGTAAGGCAAAAAACAAAAGATGCTAAAACTTAGAGGCAGTTTTGTTTTTTGCTTTGTTTTGTAAAATCCTAAGCAAATTGAAGAGATTAGTATAGGTATCCAACTGGCATAGGGGAGTAACAGGAATGTCATTAAGGGCAAAGAGAGAAGGGGAAAGAAGAGAGATCCTTGAAAGCTGATTCGAGGTCTCATAATTAAGTTCACGAACTTGTTGCAACAATGTTGATAAACTTTTTTGGTATCAGAGGGATTATTCATTATGAATTTGTACCAACTGGACAAACAGTTAACCAAGTTTTCTATTTGGAAGTGCTGAAAGGCTGCATGAAAAAGTTAGGCGACCTGAACTGGTTGCCAACAATTAATGGCTCTTGCATCACAACAATGCACCAGCTCACACGGCCCTGTCTGTGAGGGAGTTTTTAGCCAGTAGTCAAATAACTGTATTGGAACACCCTCCCTACTCACCTGATCTGGCCCCAATGACTCCTTTCTTTACCCGAAGATAAAGGAAATATTGAAAGGAAGATATGTTGAAGACATTCAGGATATTAAGGGTAATACAATGACAGCTCTCATGGCCATTCCAGAAAAAGAGTTCTAAAATTGCTTCAAAGGGTGGACTAGGTGCTGGCATCGATGCATAGCTTCCCCAGGGCAGTACTGTGAAGGTGACCGTAGTGATATTCAGCAATGAGGTACGTAGCACTTTTTCTAGGATGAGTTCTCGAACTTGAATGTCTGGCCTTGTATATCAGTTAGGTCCTGAGAGTATTTTTGAATGAAATAGAAAAGACCATATTTGCCAGTTTGTACCATGGTATACACGCTGTATACCAGGGGCATCCTAACCCATAACAGACACTTTCCATATCCCACACTGAGTGCCCTTATCCCTCCTTTCAGTTCCCATGTAGCTGTAGTTCATGTGCACACTAAGGGCTTTGAGTCAAACACATGTATCTCTGCTTCTGGGCCTGAGTGCTTTTCATGGGAACATGAGAGCTTGCTTAGACCAAGCATAGGTCAGCCTTAAAATCCCAGAGACAAGGTCACCAAAGGCAAATCTCAGCCAAAGAAGGGCAGGGATGAATGATAAACACATCAGCTTCGCAATCCCCTGGTGGACAGTTCTAAGTCATGTGGTCCCTCAAAGGATTCCCAGGAGAACTGAGTCCCAGTTGCCCACAGCAGTAAGCTCACCCCATTAACGCATGTTAAAATGGTGTAGTTCCTATCCCAATTTCCCCATTGCTGTACTTGCGCTTTTTAGATCATCTCTCCTATAAACTCTTGTCCCCAAGTCCTGTCTCAGGGTCAGCTTTTCTAAGAATTCACACCAAGATGTCATCTGATTACATTTAAGATTATCTATAGTCACTTCCCAAGATCTATATGGAATTTACTTGGTTAAAGAGGCAATTTAAATAAATGTGTGAGAGGAAGAAATACCACTATAACTTTAAAGTCTTTGACAGTGGCACAAATTTTGCACTTCCTTCATTAGTGATATTGCTTTTTATTTTAATATGGCAAAGCGTGGCACCAAGAATGTGAATTTGGTCTTTTCTACATAACAGCTCTTAGTTCGTGGCCCAGGGAACCAATGTGGGGATTCTGCCAGTTACTAGGTAGAGAGACAGAGATATTTCTATTATGTATTCATGAACTGAGGGAATGAACACAGATGTTTCTGTAGGACCAACAGGACACACACTGAAATGGATTTTAGCCAGGACACTTTGTATCACCTAATATCTGTAAGTCACACATGGATCAGTGGTCATGGTGGTAAAAGGGAAAGTGGGATGGTTAGGTGCTAGCTTTTATCTGAAGTCAATACTTATGTAATAACCTCCAAAAACCCTGAAAGCTTTCCTTTTTCCAGGGCACACACTCTGGTACATGGCCATTGATCATGAAGGCTTGGAAGAGGAATTACACAGTACACTTGTGGTGACACTGCAAAGCAACCAGGCTCCTCCTTAATCGAGTAACTCTGGGTCTGCAAATTGAGTAAGAGGTTGTGAATAACCACTATGGTGACTTGAGTCAGATTTCTTCCCACGGGACCTAGAATGTATCTGTTTATATAAGCTGAGGCTGCCCCTTTATCTCATTCACAGGGTTCCCTCCCTTGATCAATTGATTACTCATGAACACAGAAGTCTGAGAATCAAAACACTCCACATTCCTCTCAGTTAATCACTTGTGAAAATTGGGCCACCTGTGCTGAAGTGCTGCCACCTGTCCCCTATTACTCTGTGATCCAAGTATTCCTACCATAATTGAGCAAGCCAGTTACATACTGGCATTATCCATGGTCATCTCTGGCCTTGAATGGAGACGAGTTCCAAATAACTTTTTATAGATGCTGATTTTTTTTTTTTTTCTTTGCTTTTTAATGCCCTCATGAAGGAATTGTTCTTTAGGCTTTCCTAGGGTTACGAAATGGCTGCATAGATGACCCATAACATTCCCATCTCCTTGAGATTTCCTTTAGATTATGCATGGGAGGTTCCAATATCTTCCATCCCTTTAGGTCACCTTTAAAGCCAGCCCCAAAATGACTTGCTTGAACCAACAATATAAATAACAAATTCCAGTGGAGTACCGTGGGGACAGAGCCAGGAGTGCAGTCTCCAGGCTCTCGGCCTCATGTGGAAAGGTGCTGGCTCAGGTAGTAAATGGCCATCAACTGTGATTGGATGGCCATCAGCTGTGGCTAGTTGACCGTCAGCTGTAACAAGTGAGCCATTGGGCACTAACATAACTGCCGTGGCTACGCTAGCAGCAACTGGGGGCTAGCAAGAAGATGGTGGCTGAGCTAGCAAGCGAGGATTGCAGTTAGCATGGTGGAGTGCAGGGTGCGGATTGCAGAGAAGTGGAAGGCAGGTTGCAGATAGTGTGGCTCCTGCTTCCTGTGTCTTCAACCCAGCCGCCAGCGAGACTACAGTGGTATGACTCCCCTATCTATGGCTCTGTGGGTGTTCCTTTTTGGCCTCACTGTGTCCTGCGTTCTTACATGGGGAGTGGGACCAGAGATCCCACATGACACCCTGCGTGATAGTACACTCATACCAATAAAATAGACTTAAGCCAACTTTCCATTTTGTCATCTTTGGACCAACGCCCTTAGAAATTATTTCTATACATTCTCCCTCAGTTCTTATACATTCAAATTTGCAAGCTTCTGCACTATTTCAGTATCTATGCTATCTCCTCCTTGGGCTGACAATGTATTTCACTGGGGCTCTGCTGAAGTGTAAGTCTAGTTATGGGTCTGGAGGCAATAACATGTGGTGAGTGTGGGTCCTGAAGACAATCTGAATATTGTTATAAAACAAGATCCCCATTTGAAGTCCTTGAAAAACTTCTCTGCAAGACAAGTCAGGTTCCCTCACTGAAGTGGGAGAAGGGCTACTGTCATGCGGGAGACTGTCATGCGGGAGACCCTGCTCGCTGCGCCATTTGTCATGCAGGGAGGCCTGCGGGGTCTCTGCTCCCGCTCCCCATACAAGAACGCAGGATATGGTGAGGCCAAAAAGGAACACCCACGGAGCCATAAGTAGGGGAGTCATATCACTATATTCTCTCTGGCAGCACTATACTCTCACTGGAGGCTGGATCCACACTGTCCGCAAACCGCCATCCACGCTTGCCAGCCCAGCCGCCATCTTCTCGCTAGCCCAAATTCTTTCTCTCTCTTTTTCCTTCTCTCTTCTCCTCCGTAGCCACAGCAGTTATATTAGCGGCTAATTGGCTAACTGGCTACAGCTGACGGCCAATCAGCCACAGCTGATGACCACCTACTACCCGAGCCAGCACTCCTCCACGTGAGGCCGAGAGCCTGTAAACTACTTTCTGGGGCTCTGTCCCCACATTGTTCATATTTACAATTGATTATTTTTATAACCTTTGAAGGCAAAGTCTCTTTGTGGCTTTGAAACCATGCTTCATAGCTCAACTATCGGCTAAGGGAGGGTTGGAGTTTGACATGGGCATGGTAGTGTCTTTGGTGTTACTAAAGGTTACACTAGAGCAGAGAAAAGCCTGAGAGAAATGTGGAAGATGGCATGCTTGAGGGAGGCTGGCAGCATGATGAAGCTGCCCGCCATAGATGTCCTGTCATGTGGGCTAAACGAATTTGGCAGGGGCACCCAAGTCACCTGCTACACCTTTTAAGAACTGTCTCACATATAACATGATGACAACAACAGAAAACAACCAACCTTCCTGTGATCAAAGGAGAGGAACATTTTGGAGCAGAGTATGAGGAGAATCAATGTCATTTTAGTTGGCTCACTAATACCCCAGGTGCAAGTTTGAGTTCAATCCACAAACCAGAAGCAGCAGCAACAGCAGATTAAAGACACCAGGTGCTGGTTCCAACAGTTTATCACATCACTCTAGAAGTTAGATTGTGAGTTTCTGAAGTTAACTGCTTTGACTTCATCTTTACTCTCCATCTAGCACTGGACTTGGTAATTGTTTTCAGCAGTGTTCAAAGAGCAACTGCTACAAATTTTTTAACTCCATGGCAGTCATAGTAAATTTACCTATGACTTGGGAAGATATTTTGTCACCTATAAAGTACCATGCAACCAGGAGAGTTTTTTCCCCCCTCTATTCCAGTGAATATCAACTATTAAAAACGTGTTTTAGAGGAACAATCATGTTACTCTGTTATCTTTCACAAAATTAAAATTAATTACATGTCTGCTGTTGGGCGACATCTCCCCAACATGCACACACATTGACACATACTTTTTTGTCTTTTGGGATGGCAGCAGATAAAGAATCTGTGAGCTCACATCTGTGAAAACACCTAGCAAGGTAATTAGCATAAAGCATACTTAGAAATTTCTCCATTGGAAATGTAAGGTCATTCACTCTTCATTTGCCATATCCAATGACTCACAGTCTGCATTAGGAAGCTCTGTTTATCCTCACTTTCTAATCTATGGTGTTGGCCCTATTCTCTCACCCCAAAATCACACATAACAAGTTCATCTTTATTCTATTATTATTATTTTCTGTTACTATGTGTTTACTTATTTTCTTCCCTATTGACTTTTGCAGTTTTTCCTCTATTTTCTTTCTGGAATTATTACTGAGATAACCTCTTCTCTCTGCATTTTCATCTCTCCTGTCATACTACAGAGGTTTTTCTCTGCTTAAAAAGAAAGGAAAAAAAAAAAGACTTCCATATATTTTTACAATTGAATGCCTGGTTATCAGCACCTCACAGATACCTGACTGAGGAGAACATTCCTTCTGCCTCCAGCCTAGATATCATCTCTCTCTCTTATTTTTTTCAATGCTGCATGATATGCATCAACATTTTAACAATAACTTCATAGATTTCCACTGCAATGTTTAAAATATGTCAAATATTACGATTTACATTTTAACAGACAGTGTAAGCCCTCTGTCTAAAATTTTGTTTTTTTGTAATGCATAGATCTTTCCCTCCACCCCTAACAAACATTCACGTATAGGAGGTATGATTATAAAATACAGTGAATGATTACATTAAAAAATATTATACTAAAAGACAATCTGTGCTATTAATCTCTCTCAAAACACCCTCCCCCCCCCCGCCCCCCTTCAAACACACTTATCCCATTGTTCTTGCCTCTTTCTGAAGCAGTTCTGGAAGTCCTCTTTCATGAGTGTCTTTAATTGCGCTTTTGTGGCTGCCTTGATGTCCTGAGTCAATTCAAAATGTTTTTCCTTTCATGGCCATTTTGACTTTAGGGAAGAGCCAGAAGTCACACAGCACCAGATCCAGTGAATAAGGTGGTTGAGGACACACTGTAATGCTTTTATTTGACAGAAATTTTCATACCAGAAGCGATATGTGACATGGAGTCTTGTTATGAGGGAGGATGCAGTAAGACACTTATGAAAGAGGACTTCCAGAATTGCTTCAGAAAGTAGCAAGAACAATGGGATAAGTGTGTTCAAAGTGAGGAGGAGTATTTTAAGGGGGATTAATGGCAATGTGTCTTTTACTCTAATACATTTTTTTATTTAAACGTTCACCATATTTTGTGATCACACCTTGTATATCTTTCCTTACTGTCTTAGTATCTTCCTCTTGTTGCAACTACTTAGGCAGATTTATTTTCAGGTGTAAGTGAACTGAATTCGAAGTAAAGGGGAAACCTTGTCTAATTAAAAATGTATAGTATTTCAGACATCTATATAAATTCAGAAATTTTCACTGCATTTTAAACAAGGATTGACTTTATAATGTTGATTACAAAAATAGGATATAAAATAAAATGGACATATAGAATACTACTTCCTATCAAATAGGACATCAACTTTTATTTTCTATGCTTCTTATTTTTCTGTATGCATTCATCTTGGTAATATCAATGCAAATATCAATTTCTATTTTGTTTTCATTTCACATTTTCTAAAGAACATTTATCTATGTTGCTACATAGCTTTCATAAATGTCATTAAAGGATAGTATACTATTTTAGCAAGTAAATGTATCATTATTTAATTTGTTTTAATCATTCTGTACCTTTTGATATTTTCTATTACTTATCAATGTAAATATAACATAATGATGCTCTGAGAAAAAAGTGATAGGCATCTACACGGACAGCTTTTAAAGACAAAATAAAGCATAACTAAAAATACGTTTCCCTGTGTTTTTTGTATTATTCAAAAACTGTGTTCCAGTACTAATAGAAATGCTATAAAGTGTGGCTTTAAGTAAGTGATGAATGTCACCAAAGGATGGCCTCTTCTTTCCTGTGGCCATTTATTTCCTGTATAATTAATCTGTGTTGTAAACTCTATTGAGTCCACACTTTCTGATTCTGTGGCCCTAACCCAAAAGTTCTCCGTATGTTTTTAATTCTGCATAATTCAATTTGACAGTTCCCTGCTCTTTTCATTATTCAATTCTCTGCAGAGAAAAATAAATAAATAAATAATGGCAGGGCCCAATTCTGATCCAGATTAGGACTCTTAGTTTATTCTGAGCTATCCTTTCCACACCTATCTGTGCCTTATGCTGCCAAAAGCCATTGGCCTCATGCCCAGTATTAGATATGCCCGTTGCTTCAGAAGTTGATGTTTCCGTGCCTTCTAAACCAACTAAAGACTTCATGGCTATTCAGGAGACTATACAGTCCACTGTGGGTAGAGCTATAATGAAGTGGGGAAAAGTGACTGACCTGAATCCCCAAACTCTCTAAGTCTCAATTTTCTTTATTTGTAAAATGGAAGATCAGTGACTAGTTTCCACAGTAAATTTATATAGACCCTATAGTGCAACCATGGAATGTTCTGGAAATAAGAAGAGATGATCCGCAAGTGCCGTGAGGAGAGGCCACACATTCACAAGAGCCAATTTCAGAGCACTGGTAAATTCCAGGCTGATGGTGGATGGTCCTCCTCATTTACAGCTATAACTTTCATCTATAGCACTCTTCCATGCTGTCAGACTGCTGGCCTGTGCTAAGCACACTGCCTGCATACAAACCTCCATGCCATTGCTTAGGCTGAAAACACAGCCTGTCATGTCCTCACTCTTACCCATACAGAATGACATGCGCTTTTTATTTCAAGACTTGGCTCAAGTTCAGCAGTTTCCCTGAAGCCTTCCCTATTGCTGAAATAAAAATGTATTATACCTCCCATTATGGTTTTCCAATGTGTTGTTTCTGTTCCTGTGAGAGCTTATATCTTATCCTGTCTTTAGAATGGTTTTCTGTTTCCCTACGGATTTCCTCAAATAGTGTTTCCGAGGTATGTCTTTCTTCTCCAAATCCCTACTATGGAAGTAGGTACATAGAATCTTCTTTAATTTTTTTTTTTTTTTTTGTATAAAAGTTAATGAACAGAATGATAATAAACTATTATTTTTGTATACACAAGAGAGTAGCACAAGTATTTCTTGGCTCATCATGAGTCCTTAGAGAAAGATAAAATGTTTTGCTTTTTCTGGAAAATTTAGTTTGTATAAACATAATTTTCAAAAAAGGTAATGTTACCATCCTAATTTAATCCTTATTAAGACACTGATCCAAAAGAAAAACAAAAAACACTGATACATTTGTAGAGTGCTTCCGTGCTTTATATATAGTGTATAAAACTAGAGAAAGCATTTCTTCCATTTCTGTCTTTCAAATGGTACCTTATGTCCTGAATTATGCTTGCACTAATGCCAATTTACATGTGTCAACAGAATGATATGCTCAAAGTATTACTAGCTCTCTTAGACATTCCCGAGGTAGTTTGTGTAGTGTGGTTATATAACCCAGAATTTTAATAAAACTTACATTTATGTGCAAAGCCTGCAGTTGTCCATGAATAGTTACCTTATCAGGCTTAACCTAAGCTTTATCTATTATAGAACATTACAAGGTTGGAGGCACAGCTAAAATAAGAAAAACATGGAAAAAATACCAACGGTTACATTACAATAAAATTTTCAAAATAAAGTACTTCAATTTCCAGTAATAAACTAATACATTTAATTGTTGCCAAAGCCTTTTCTGACAGAAATATTTAATGACAAGAGAGTATATTTATATTGTATTGAAAAACCAATAAATATTCAGCAGTTTATATGATATCACATTCTGAAATTAACTAATTTACTTGCTATTAATGTGGTTACTGTTGTTTTATGTCCTATACAAAATATGAAATTTAAGTTTAACAGGTCCCTAATCATTACTAAATTGTGTTATTTTATCTTTTCTATATATAGATAAAACACTAAAAGTAGTTTTGTTTTCTTTTTTCTTCCAGGAATTGTAGAGTTGACTAGTCATAGTTCCCTATTCCTGAAAACTTCAGCAGAACAAATATATGAATAAAAAGAGTATGTCAGTCAACTTCATCAAAGTAAAATATGTTAAAATATTATGAACCTCAAGATCTTTTATGAACATTTTTTTTAGGTATCCTACATCAAAAATTATGTAGGCCTTATAGAACAATATATTCCTTTTTTTATTCATCTATTCATTCATCAATGCACTCATCAAACCATCAATTCCTTGATGACTATTATGTACTAGGAATGGTCATGGTGCTGAAAAAGCAAAGAAGGTATAGCTCCTCAAGGGGGATCCAATGATGCTTAAGAATACATAAAAATAAATTATTATTGTGAAGTTTCCATTTCTAGCAATAAGGCTGACTAGATACTCAGAGAAAATGCTCCAGAATAGTAATCCTGAACAAAATGAATAGTGTGTGTGTTTGTGTGTGTGTATGCATGCGTGTTATACATAATATGGTTGTGTTGGTGACAATCAGAAATTAAAGGAAGGATGCATGAAACAAAAACGGGGATCAGAGCCCTAGGGGCATCTATCACAATTGTGGTCCACAGCCTCAATTTTAATGTCAACTCTTATTGACAGAAGATACAGTCTAAACTTCAAGAAAGATAAGATGTCTGACTGGAGACCTCTATACAGAGCCAAGATTCCTGAAGGGCTGTATCTTCAATAGAGAAACTAAAGCACATTCCATGGAGGGAGAAAAGTGAGAATTTTACTGTACGTAAGATTAAAATCGTGTTTCCCCTAAAAATGCTGATCACAAATTCACAGTTATGTGGATTTAGGAAATAATTCACATAACCTCTGCATTACAAAAAAGCCCAAGATAGAGATGTAGTTTTAAATGATCCCAGGTTGTGGTTTACATTAAGTCCTGGAAGAAGTAAACACAAATCCTCTCTCAGACCACAAATAATTACAATAATGTTTTAAAGTACAAACTCAAAACTGAAATACTAGGAATGGAAGGACACAAGAACTGTGAGCATCATTCATCATAAAGAACAAGGCATCAGACCCTCTACTACCAAATATATTAGGATCATCAAATTCAGAGTATAAAAAAATATTTTAACATCTCTAACAAGAAGAAAAAGGAAGTGCAAGAATGATGAAGGTACAAGGGACTATCAAAGTTGACCAAACAGATTTAGAGCTATTTAATAATAGAAAATAGTAATGTAACAATTGGGTTAAGAACCAGATTGGACACATTTAAAGAGAATTTATGAACCAGAATACAGAGCTGTACAAATTGCTCACAATGCAACCCAGAGATATGAAAAGGTATCAAATACAAAAAAGAGAGAAGAAACATGGAGGGAAGATGTTCCAACATATTAAGTCCAAACTGTTACAACAGAGCAAATGAACAATGAGCAGTATTTGAGGAGAGATGGCTAAGAATTGAAAAGACACCATTCTTAGATTAAGGAAGCTAGGGGGGAAAGGTCAATGAAGAAACATTATTGTAAACCTGCAGAAAATAAAAAAAAAAAGAGTTCTTAAAAGTAGCCATGAAGGAAAAAACAGAATACCTACATAAAAAAGACAATTTCGTTGACATCAGATTATTTAAATTACTTTATTAGACCTCAGATGCAGAGGGTGTTAACTCATGGTTATAATCAAACTTTATCATTTGTTCCTCCCAAACCCATTTTTATAAGTCATTTATTTGTTTTTATTTCCATTTCCATTCTCATTCTCCTACCTTATATTTTAATATGTATCGTGGGAATAATCTGTTACTTGCTTATAAGTGTCCTTGTAAAAGCTGCATCAAATATTAAGATATTATGTATCTCATTCTGCTTCTTACTTTATTCACTCAGCTCTGCTGTACACATGTACCTTTTCTTTTCACTGCGGAGGTAAACTCTATTTGTGATACACGATATTTTCCCCAACTCAATAGCTAGATTGTTTCTAATATCCAACCATTACCAAAAGCAAAAACAAAAACAACAAAATCAGTTGCAATAAATATGCTTGTACCCATCCCCTTATACTACAGCATGAAAGCTTATTTCAGAGTGCAATTTCTGGGTCATAGTGTATGTGTACGCGTGTATACTTTATAGGCACAAATTTTATTTTTAAGAGTGTCCCATTTTTCTCAGAACAGTTAAACCATTCTACATTTCAAACATAAGCGCAAAAGAGTTCCTGTAGCACAGATAACACTTGATGTCATCAAGCGAATTAGAAGATGAAAGTGGTAGCTTGGTGACATTTTAAGCTTCATTTCTCTCATTATTAATGATTTGAGCATGCCTCCCTGTACTTTATAGTCTTTGGGGCTTTTTTTCTAGGAATTTCACATTGTATATCTTTGCCCATTTTTCTGGTTGAGTTGCTGCCTTTACTCTTATTTGTAGGAGTTCTCTGTTTATGCTAGATATTAATCCCATACTGGTTTATAAATTGCAAGTATCTTTTCCATTCTGCAATTTATCAACAAATTTCCATATTTTCTTCATTAAAAGAGAAATATTTAATCTTTATGAGGTGTAATTTATTATGATTATTACTATTGTTAACTTATGGTTTCACTATTAAAGTTTGCTTTTAGAGATCCTTCCTCACCTAAAAGTCAGAAAGATATTAAATTTACTTCCTCCTTTTCTGATGATTTCATTAATCTAATAATGCTATCTCAGATTTGAAGCAATTAATTTTTTTCACCTGACTTTTTGCATTGGTGGTGAGGGTGAGCTACTATAGTACTATGTAATTTATTCAATCTATGTTGATTGTTGCCTGTGGTATGCTGGACACTGAGCTGGGTGCTGAGGTTAAAGAGAAGAATAGTCTGTGGTTTCAAGCTGGTAACCAACTCTCTACTCACACTACATTCACTGTTTCCCTGAATCAGTATGGACTTGAATCACAATGAATGTGGTGGATCAAATGGGTGAGCATTAACTGATGCACTTATTTTTAATTTAATTTTATTTTTTTAAGTTTATTGGGGGTGACAATTGTTAGTAAAATTGCATAGATTTCGGGTGTACAATTCTGTATTACATCATCTATAAATCCCATTGTGTGTTCACCACCCAGAGTCAATTCTCCTTCCATCACCATGTGCTTCATCCCCCTTACCCTCATCTCCAATCCCCCACCCCCCTTACCCTCTGGTAACCACTAAACTATTGTTTCTGTCTATGAGTTTTTGTTTCTCATTGGTTTGTCTTGTTCTTTTGTTGTTTTGGGTTTATATACCACATATCAGTGAAATCATATCATTCTCTGCTTTTTCTGTCTGACTTATTTCGCTTAGCATCATACTCTCAAGATCCATCCATGTTGTCACAAATGTTCCTATATCATCTTTTCTTACCACCGAACAGTATTACATTGTGTATATATACCACAACACCTTTATCCATTCATCTATCGAAGGACATTTTGGTTGTTTCCATGTCTTGGCCACCATAAATAAAGCTGCAATGAACATTGGAGCACACGTGTCTTTATGTATAATGTTTTCAGATTTTTTGGGTAGATACTGAGGAGAGGGATTGCTGGGTCATATGGTAATTCTATTCGTAATTTTTTGAGTAACTTCCACACTGCCTTCCATAGCTGCTGCACCAGTCTGCATTCCCACCAACAGTGGATGAGGGTTCCTTTTTCTCCACAGCCTCTCCAACACTTCTTACTATTTGTCTTGTTGATGATAGTCATTCTAACTGGAGTGAGGTGATAGCTCATTGTGGTTTTTATTTGCATTTCTCTGATGATTAGTTGAGCATTTTTTCATATGTCTATTTGCCATTTGTCTGTCCTCTTTGGAGAAATGTCTCTCCAGGTCCTCTGCCCATTTTTCAATTGGGTTGTTGTTTTTTGTTTCAATTTGGTTGTTTGTTTTTTTGTTCCTCTGATGATTAGTGATGTTGAACATTTTTTCATATGTCTATTTGCCATTTGTATGTCCTCTTTGGAGAAATGTCTCTTCAGGTCCTCTGCCCATTTTTCAATTGGGTTGTTTGTTTTTTTGTTGTTGAGTTGCGTGAGTTCCTTGTATATTTTGGATATTAGCCCCTTATCGGAGGCACTGTTTACAAAAATCTTCTCCCATTCAGTTGGTTGCCTCTTTATTTTGTGGATGGTTTCTTTTGCTGTGCAGAAGCTTTTAAGTTTGATATAGTCCTATTCATTTATTTTAGCTCTTACTTCCCTTGCCTTTGGAGTCAAATTCATAAAATGCTCTTTGAACCCAAGGCCCATAAGTTTAGTACCTATGTTTTCTTCTACGCAGTTTATTGTTTCAGGTCTTATGCTTAAGTCTTTGATCCATTTTGAATTAATTTTGGTACATGGTGACAGATACCAGTCCAGTTTCATTCTTTTGCACGTGGCTATCCAATTCTCCTAGCACCATTTATTGAAGAGGCTGTCTTTCCTCCATTGTATGTGTTTAGCTTCTTTGTCGAAAATTGTCTGTACATATTTTGTGGTTTATTTCTGGGTTCTCAATTCTATTCCATTGGTCTATGTGTCTGTTTTTCTGCCAATACCATGCTGTTTTGATTATTGAGCTCTGTAGTACAAGCCAAAGTCAGGAAGTGTGACACCTCCATTATTGTTCTTTTTTCTTAAGATTGCTTTGGCTATTCGGGGTCTTTTGTGGTTCCAAACAAATCTGGTGATTTTTTGTTCTATTTCTTTAAAAAATGCCATTGGGATTTTGATGGGGATTGCATTGAATCTGTATATTGCTTTGGGTAATATGGCCATTTTAACTATGTTGATTCTTCCAATCCATGAGCACGGAATGTCTTTCCATTTCTTTGTGTCTTCTTCAATTTCTTTCAAAAATGTCTTATAGTTTTCAGCATATAGGTCTTTCACATCCTTGGTTAAGTTTATTCCTAGGTATTTTATTCTTTTTGCTGCAATTGCAAAAGGAATTGTTTTTTGTATTTCTTTTTCTGAGATTTCACTGTTAGTATATAGGAATGCAATGGACTTTTGTAGGTTGATTTTGTAGCCAGCAACTTTACTGTATTCGTTGATTGTTTCTAATAGCTTTTCGGTGGAGTCTTTAGGGTTTTCTATATATAGCATCATGTCATCTGCAAAGAGTGACAATTTAACTTCTTCAGTCCCAATTTGGATGCCTTTTATTTATTTCTCTTGCCTGATTGCTCTGGCAAGGACTTCCAACACTATGTTGAGAAGCAGAGGTAATAGTGGACAGCCCTGTCATGTTCCTGAACGTAGAGCAAAGGGCTTCAGTTTTTCACCATTACTTATGAGATTAGCAGAGGGCTTGTCATATATGGCCTTCATTATGTTAAGGTATTTTCCTTCTATACCTATTTTATTAAGTGTTTTAATCATAAATGGATGTTGTATCTTGTCAAATGCTTTTTCTGCATCAATTGATATAATCATGTGATTTTTGTCCTTTATTTTGTTTATGTGATGTATCACATTGATGAATTTGTGGATGTTGAACCATCCTTCTGCCCCGGGGATGAACCCCACTTGGTTGTGATGAAAATCTTTTTAATGCATTGTTGTATTCGATTTGCTAGAATTTTATTTAGGATATTTGCATCGGTATGTATCAGAGATATTGGTCTGTAGTTTTCTTTTTTTTTTTGTGCTGTCGTTACCGGGTTTTGGTATCAGGGTAATGTTGGCCTCATAAAATGAGTTAAGGAGTACTGTCTCTTGTTCAATTTTTTGCAAGAGTTCGAGCAGGATTGGTATTAAATCCTCTTTGAAGGTTTGGTAGAATTCACTAGTGAAGCCATCTGGTCCAGGATTTTTGTTTTTGGGAAGGTTTTGGATGACTGATTCAATTTCGTTACTGGTGATTAGTCTGTTTAGATTTTCCAGTTCTTTATGGTTCAGCCTAGGAAGGCTATATGTTTTTGAAAACTTGTCCCTTTCTTCTAGCTTATTGAATTTGGTGGCATATAACCCTTCATAACCCTTTGTATTTCTGTGGGGTCCGTGATAACTTCCCCTTGTTCATTTCCGATTTTGTTAATTAGTGTCTTCTCTCTTTTTATCTTAGTGAGTCTAGCCAAGGATTTGTCAATTTTGTTAATCTTTTCAAAGTACCAGCTCTTTGTCACATTAATTTTTTCTACTGTCTTTGTGTTCTCTATTTCTTTTAGTTCTGCTCTGATTTTTGTTAGTTTCTTCTGCTGACCTTGGGTTTCATTTGTTCTTCTTTTTCTAGTTCTTGAAGGTGTAACATGAGGTTATTTATTTGGGATTTTTCTTGTTTCTTCAGATAGGCCTGTAATGATATAAATTTCTCTCTTAAAACTGCTTTTGCTGCATCCCCAAAATTTTGGTAGGATGTATTTTCATTCTTATTTGTTTCTATGTATCTTTTCATCTCTCCTCTAATTTCTACTTTCACCTGGTCGTTCTTTAAAAGTATGTTGTTTAATCTCCATGTATTTGTGTTTTTTCCTGCTTTCTTTTTGCAGTTGATATCCAATTTCAAAGCCTTGTGATCAGAGAATGTGCTTGGTATGATTTCAATCTTCTTAAATTTGCTGAGGCTGATTTTATGTCCCAATATGTGGTCTATCCTTGAGAATGTTCCATGTACACTAGAAAAGAATGTATAATCTGATGTTTTAGGATGAAGTGCTCTATAAATGTCAATTATGTCCATTTCATCTAATATGTCATTTAGGGCTGCTATTTCGTTATTTATTTTCTGTTTGGATGATCTATCCATAGCTGTCAATGATGTATATAAGTCCCCTAGTATAACTGTGTTTTGGTCAGTTTCTCCCTTTAGTTCTGTTAGTAGTTGCTTGGTATATTTCGGTGCTCCCTGATTGGGGGCATAAATATTGATGACTGTTATGTCTTCTTGTTGTATAGTCCCCTTTACCATTATGAAATGCCCATCTTTGTCTCTTGTTATCTTTTTCACCCTGAAGTCTGTTTCATCTGATATCAGTATGAATACACCTGATTTTCTCTGGATACCATTTGCTTGGAGTGTCAATTTCCACCCTTTCACTTTGAGTCTATGGTTGTCCTTGTAGCTGAGATGTGTCTCTTGGAGACAGCATATGGTTGGGTTTAGTTTTTTGATCCAATTTGCTACTCTGTGCCTTTTCATTGGTGAGTTCAGTCCATTTACATTTAGAGTGATTTTTGATATGTGAGGATTTCCTGTCATTCTATCTTTAGTTTTCCGGTAAAGCTGTGTCTCCATTGTTTCTTTGCCTTTTTGTTGTTGTCTATTATTTCTGTGTGGTGGTATTCTATGATGTTTCCCTCTGTTTCTTCTTTTATTACAGTATATATTTCAGTTCTGGATTTTTTTTGAGTGTTTACCCTTAAGTTTATGTAAAAGAAAGTTTGATGTTTAGAGTATTCCATTTTCTTCAGCACGCTTACTTTCTCCATTCCCATATTCCGGTTCAGGCCTTTACTCTCCCCCTTTTAATGTTTTGGTTGCCACAAATTGTCCCTGTTGATGGTGGTCGAATAGCCTCCTTTACTATTTCTTGTAGTGCAGGTTGTGTATTAGAAAATTCCCTCAGCTTCTGTATGTCTGGAAAGGTCTTTATTCCTCCTTCATATCTAAAGGATATCTTTCCTGGATATATTATTCTTGGCTCATAATTTCTCTCTTTTACTAGTTTGAATATTTGGTTCCACTCCCTCCTGTCTTGTAGAGTTTCTGCTGAAAAATCTGATGATAATCTAATGGGCTTTCCTTTGTAGATTACCTTCTTCTTTTCCCTGGCTGCCTTGAGGATTCTGTCTTTGTCGTTGATTTTAGACAGCTTCAATACAATGTGTCTTGGAGAAGGCTTGTTGGGATTGAGGTAATTAGGTGTACTATTTGCTTCTTGGATTTGAGGATCCAGTTCTGTCCACAAGTTTGGGAAGTTCTCATCAAGAATTTGTTTGAATATATTCTCTGTTCCCTTCTCTCTTTCTTCTCCTTCTGGTATGCCCATTATTCGTATATTGTTCTTTCTGATGGAGTCAGAATGTTCTTATAGAGTTCTTTCATTTTTTTTAAGTCTCCGGTCTCTTTCTTCTTCCATCTGTGTAATTTCCAGGTTTCTATCTTCGATGCCACTGATTCTGTCCTCCATCTGGTCAACTCTAGTAGCTAAGCTGGTTATTTCATTCTTAATTTCTTCTATTGAGTTCTTAATCTCCAGAAATTCTATTTGGTTCTTTTTTAAAATTTCAATCTCTTTCTTAAAATGCTCATGTCATTCTTTGATTGTGTTTCTGAGTTCATTAAACTGCCTTTCTGTGTTTTTTTTGCATCTCGTTGAGTTTTTCCAGAACTGTAATCTTGAATTCTCTGTCATTTAAGTCACATATTTCCATATCTTTAAGTTCATTTTCTGGAAACTTTTCACTTTCTTTCTGAGCTGTCTTGTTGCCTTGGTTATTCATGGCAATTACTGATTTATTATTTCCCTTCCTAGACATCTATAGGAGTGGTGTATGCAACAGGTTGATAGGAAAAAGTCTTTCTTTTGTTTTCCAGTACTTGTTGGTAGAATGTTTTATTTTTCTCTCCGACTATAGCCTTTTCTTTCTTCTCTCACACGGTAGTGCTATGTTTTCTCTGCACTATTCCAGCTTCTCACACAATGTGGGGATTCCCTGGGAGACGGGCTTTTCCTCTGTTAATAGTTCGCCTGGGTCACAGGGCGCAGTGTCCATGTGGGTATGCAGAGAGATTTTGAAGTTCCAAAGCTCTTCCTGCACCAGGTTCAGAGCCCATATGTTTCAGCAGTTCTGTTTACTCCTGCAGGGATCTGCCCAGATAGGTGGGGTCAGGGGTGGGGTGAGTTGTGGGTGAGAGGTGGCCCAGAGCTGTGGTGGTGGTCACCACCGGTCCTGCTTCCACAGCTCCCTTCCCTTTGCCGGAACTAGTTGGGCTGCGAATCTGTGTCTGCAGAGCCCAGTTCTCAGAACAGCAGATATTCTGTTCTTTTGATCTGACACTGCTACTGTTCTTCTTCTAGCACTGGGCAGTTGGGGGCAGTGCCGGCTCTGGGAGGGTAGGGAGGAGGCAGTTAGTCTCAGTGCCTAAGGCTTCTGTTCTCTGCTCAGCAGTGAGGGCTTAAACCCCTGTTTTCAGCCTTCTTCCCTCAGTCTTTTCTCCGAGGTCTCTGCCGTGAGTGTTGGGTTCAGCCGTGTTATATGCTGCCCCCTCAGCCCTTTGGGCCATAAGCGGAGCCCTAGCAGTCCAAGTTCTTCCCTCTCCCGCAGCTGTGGTAGTTCTGGAATGCAGTGAGCTTGGAGCACTGAGCTAGGTCTGCGTCCTGCGCCTGCACGTCTGTGTCTCCGCAGTTCTCCCTTCCCTCCTCCCCCGCTCACACGATTCGCCCACCTTTAGGTGAATTCAGTAGTAGGCTTCTTTGTCTTGCCTGTCTGCTGTGCAGGGAGTCCTTTGTGGAGTTATAGTTGTTTAATTTGTTGTAAATTCCAGGGGAGATTTACAGAGGCTCATCTCACGCTGCCATTTTGATGATGTCTCTCACTGATGCTCTTTCTTTTTACTTGTTTTTCTCTCTCAAAATGAGCAGTCTCCATGTGGTTTTTGGTCTGAGGTATCTAATTTCTCAAATAGCAATGATATCAAATCCTTAGCTTTTAAACTAAAATGCCACAGTCCAAATGTAAGACAGGAAAAATACAAATAGATATATTTATCACAAAACTCACAAGAAATAAGATGGAAATTAACAAATTAAACAGAAAAAAGTGAAAATAATTACAAATCCATAGGAGATCAAAATAACAAAACAATTATGAACAATGTATGTGATAAATTAAAATATATAAGTCTAATAAATTACTAAAATATATAATGTCAACATTGGTGAAATAAGGAATATTATAAATATTCTAATGGTTGCCCCCTACAAAGGAAAAAATAAAAAGGCTCATATGATGTTGCTGGTGGTTCACCAAATTATTCAAAGACATATTTAATTTCTTTCATATTCATTTTTTTTTCCAGAAAATAGAAAAAGATTACTGCCTGGATAATTTAGAATCTATGTAATCTTAATTCTAGAATCTATGTAATCTTAATTCTACAATTTTATATAATTCTAATTTCATATATTAGAATTATATAAAAATAAAGTTATGGACCATTTTATTTATGATCATATATACACAGATTCTCAAAAATATTAATCTATCAAATACAATAGTGTTTTTTTATTAAGTTCAAGTTTATTGGGGTGACAATGGTTAGTAACGTTACATAGGTTTCCAGTGTACAATTCTGTAATACATAATTTATATATCATATTGTGTGTTCACTACCTAGAGTCAGTTCTCCTTCCATCACCATACATTTGATCCCATTTACCCTCATTTACCATCTCTTCCCCCTTTACCCTCTGGTAACTGCTAAACTGTTGTCTATGTCTATGAGTTTTGTTTGTTTTGTTCCTTTACTGCTTTCAGTTTTATATCCCACATATCAGTGAAATCATATGGTTCTCAACTTTTTCTGTCTGACTTATTTCACTTAGCATAATAATCTCAAGATCCATCCATGTTGTCACAAATGGAATTTAGAACAACCAAAGTGCCCTTCAGTAGATGATTGGACAAAGAATATGTGGTATACATACACAATGGAATACTATTCTGCCATAAGAAAAGATAAAACAGTACCTATAACAATAGTGTTTTCATAATAGAGTTTCTTTTAGGAATTCAAAGATGGGTCTACATTAGGAAAAAATATATATATAATAATTTAATTGACTGAATTAGACTGTTGAATTATTAGACTATTGAACAGACTGCCAAAGAAAATTTAAATGATTATCTCAACTGTTGAAAATCACTTGATAAAATTTAACACTTATTGATGATGTAAACTCAACAATCTGTGAATATAAGTGGATTCCCTTTATAAAGTTTGTATCTCAAAATCTGAAATAACTTCTGATAGGTTATTTTAAAATCAGGAAAAATAGAAGGATGTAAATTTTTGCTACCACTCTTTAACAAAGTACCAATGGTTCTAACCAGTGCTATAAGGAAAGAAAAAATTTACATAAACAGAGACAAAACTGTTACTATTGTCAGGGGATATGATCATCTAAAAAACAAACAGATCAACAAGAAAACTATTAAAAATTTTTGAAGAGTTTAGCAATTTGCTGGATACAAATTCAACAACAACAACAAAAAAACAACAGCATTTTTTTCACACCAACATAAATTAACTGGAAGTTATACTTAAAAGTACATTTTAGGACACAGAGACCCAAGATGGCAGAGTAGATCAACACTGTCCTTGCCTCATCTCTTGAACACATCAAAATTATAACTAAATTATAGATCAACCAGGAGAACCATCTGAAGTCTAGCTGAATAGAACTTTATAACTAAGGATGTGAAGAAGCCACAACGAGACTGATAGGAGAGCCAGAGATGCAAAATGGGCTGGTCCCACACTCACGAGTGGTGGTTGAAAATCTAGAGAGACATGTGGGCCACAGAGGTTCCCCATGGAGGAGCAAGAGACCCCAACCCCACACCAAGCTCCCTAACCCAAAGTATTGGTGCCAGGAAGAGGAGCCCTCACAACACCTGGCTGTAAAAAACAGTGGGGATACTGACCATACAGCTGAGACAGAAGGCTGGGGGAAAGCCAGACATTCTCTTAAAGGTCCATGCAGGCACTCACCCTGGGCTCCAGCAGAGGGAAGGTGACTTGGGGGGTGTTGGAACATTATAGAAAGAGACTGAGTTCTGTAACTTTGGGACAAAGACTGGAGGGAGAGTCATCATTTTCCCTGTGGGGGTGCCTCCTCTCAGAAAGCCAGCAGACAGGTGTCATCTTTCTTGTGTTGATCCCGTCCCCCAGGCCCATGGCCAAATCTGAGTTTTAATTGGTCTCGTGAGTTCCACACACTCCCCCCAAGGAAGTCCCTGAGAACCCACCACACCCAACTCCATACTGCAGGAGGCTTTATCAGCAGCTTAATCTTACAGAAGCCTGCAGGTGGCAAGAAACCTCAGAGTGTCCTGGATTTCTGCAGAGCTACCCCAGACCTAGTATGGGTGGCACCCATCCTTGGTTCACAGTGTGGCCTTTCCTACATGCCTCAAGGAACAGCAAGTCAACAACCAACCATGGATTGCTTTGTAGCTCCCACAAGGTACTCCCCACCT
Source organism: Rhinolophus sinicus (assembly GCF_057876585.1). Taxonomy (NCBI): domain Eukaryota; kingdom Metazoa; phylum Chordata; class Mammalia; order Chiroptera; family Rhinolophidae; genus Rhinolophus; species Rhinolophus sinicus. Next base: position 142,025,920 of record NC_142503.1, read on the forward strand.
TGGCACAGGCTGTGGCTGAACTTGTTCTGATCCAGAGCCTCTCGCAAGAGGCCCCAGAACCAACATACTTGGAGGTTGACCTCAGATCACAGCAGAGCACCACCCAATTAGCCCCACAAGTGGCATACCCAAATGGCGATGTCAACAGGAACCAGAACTCACAGGAGCAAATCCTGTTTTATGTGGTAAGCCCACACACAGCAGTCCGTAAGCTGTAGATACGGCCAAACCCCACAGCCAGTCAGCCTGAGGGTCAATACTACCCACTGACATGACAACAGCAATGAAGGCTCAACTATAACAGCAGAGCACACATAATCCACATAAGGGACACTCTTGGAGCTCTTGGCTCAGTTGACCAGGGAGACTGTGCCTCTGGACCCAAAAGGACACCTACAACATAGGCTACCCAGCAAGACTGGAAAACAGAGAGATCCACCTGATACACAAAAACAAACACAGAGAGGCAGCCAAAATGAGGAAACAAAGAAATATGTTCCAGACGAAAAAAACAGGAGAAAACTCCAGAAAAAGAACTAAACTAAATGAAAGCAAGCAACATACCAGATAGAGAGTTCAAAATAATGGTTATATGGATGTTAAAGGAACTTAGTAACAACTTCAACAAAGAGATAGCAAGCATCAAAAAAGGACATAGAAACCATACAAAAGAACCAGTCAGAATTGAAGAATACAATAACTGAAATGAAGAATGCACTAGAAGGAATCACCAGCAGACTTGATGAGGCAGAGGATCAAATCAGTGATTTGGAACAGCAAAAAAAAAAAAAAACCAAAAAAAAAACAAAAAAAAAAAACAAAGAAAAAGAAAGAATTTTAAAAAATGAGGGTAGTTTAAAAGACCATGAGACAACATCAATGGTAACATCATTTGCATCATAGGGGTATCAGAAGAAAAAAAGAGAAAGCAAAGGATTAAGAACATATGTGAAGAAATAATGACTGAAAACTTTTCTAACCCAGTGAAGGAAACAGACATACAAGCCCGGGAAGCGCAAAAAGTCCCAAACAAGATGAACCCAAATAGGCCCACACCAAGACACATTATAATTAAAATGACAAAGGTTAGAAGCAAAGAGAGAATCCTAAAAGCAGAAAGAGAAAGACAACTAGTAACTTATAAGGGAGCTCCTATAATACTGTCAGCTGATTTCTTTGCAGGCCATAGGGACTGGTGTGAAATATTCAAAGTGATGAAAATAAGGACCTACAACCAAGATTACCCAGAAAGACTATCATTTAAAATCAAAAGACAGATAAAGAACTTCCCAGAAAAGAAAAAGCTACAGGAGTTCATCTCCACCAAACCAATATTATAAGGAATGTTACAGAGACTTCTTTTGGATGGAAAGAAATAAAAAATAAAAAATATGAAAAGGTGCGGCCAGATGGCTCAGTTGGTTAGAGCGCGAGCTTTTAACAGCAAGGTTGCCGGTTCAATTCCCATATGGGATGGTGGGCTGTACCCCCTGCAATTAAGATTGAAAATGGTGACTGGACTTGGAGCTGAAATGCACCCTCCACAACTAGATTGAAGGACAATGACTGACTTCAGTCCTGGAAAAACACACTGTTCCCCAATATTTCCCGATAAAAAAATTAAAAACAAATATGAATAATAAAATGGCAACAACTACATATCTATCAATAATTACTTTCAATGTAAATGGATTAAATGCTCCAATCAAAAGTCATGTAAGGGCTGAATGGATAAGTAAACAAAACCCTTACGTATGCTACCTTCAAGAGATGTACTTCAGATCGAAAGACACAAACAGACTGAAAGTAAAGGGACGGGAAAAGATATTTAATGAAAATGGAAACGGAAAAAAAAATGCTGGGGTAGCAATACTTATACCAGACAAAATAGACTTTAAAACAAAGGCTATAACAAGAGAAAAAGGAGGACCTAATAATACCACTTCTGGGTATTTATTTGAAGGAACCCAAAATGCTACATCAAGGGGACATGTGCATCCATATGTTCATTGCGGCATTGTTTACAATAGCCAAGGTATGGAGGCAACCTGGATATCGCAGAATGCATGAGTGGATAAAGAAGAGAGGGTACATACCGGGGGTGCCAAAACAAGTGCAAACAAGTGGATATTTTGGTCAACGTTGCTCAAGCAGTAGTTTGCCATAATCAGAAGCGTCTGGATGCTGATGGTAACCACTTTGAGCACCTCTTGTAATTGTAGAAGTCAAACTTGTATTCATCTTTTACTATCTGTATATATTATTACTATTTTAATACAGCTTTCTTTTCTTAAAATGTGTATACATTTTTGGCACACTCTGTATGTACAATGGAATATCACTGAGCCATAACAAAAGAATGAAATCTTGTTATCTGCAACAACATGGGTGCACCTAGAAGGTATTGTACTGAGTGCAGTAAGTCAGACAAAGACAAATGTCATATAATTTCACTTATAAATGGAATCTAAAGAACAAAATAAATAGACAAACAAACAAAGCAGAAACAAATTCATAGATACAGAGAACATTTTGATGGTTGCCAGATGAGAGGGGAGTTGTGGGTGAGTGAAAAAGGGGAAGGGATTAAAAAGTTGGGGGATTAAAGGGATTAACAAATCGGTTGTTACACAATAGTCACGGGGATGTAGGGTATAACGTAAGGCATATAGTCAATTATATTGTAATAACTGTGTACAGTGTCAGATGCATACTGGCTTTATGGGGGTAATACTTGGGAGGGGTTTCGGGTCAGGGTAAAAAGGTGAAGGAATTAAGAAATACAAACTGGTAGTTATACAATAGTCATGGGGATGTAAAATAAAGCATAAGAAACATAGTCAATAATATGGTAATAACTATATACAGTGGATACTAGACTAGCCTGGGGGTTCACTTCCTAAATTATGTAAATGTCTAACCACTATGTTTTACACCTATAATTAATATAAAATAATATTGATGTCAACTGTAATTGAAAAATTGAAAAAGTGAAAAAATTGAAGGGAAATAAAAATAAACAGATAAGTTAAAATTTTTTAAAAGTACATTTTACATTAGAAAAAATATTCCTTTTCTATAAATTAATTTACTCAAGAATATATAATACTTGCAGGAAGAAAACACTAAAACTATAATAAAAGACATAGGTGATCTAAATAATTGCAGTAAAATTCCTCATTTTTAGGGAATCCTAATATAAAACAAATACATCAGTTCTTTCCAAATTAATGTCAAAATCCAATGTTATGTCAATCAATCCTTTTGTTGTATCTATTTTATAATTTTTAGAAAATCAATTAAAAATGCTTAAATATTTGTATGGAATAATGAAGGTCTAAATATAAATGTAACCATCAAAATGATTAAAAAAGAGGACATAATCCACAAGTTATTAAGGGATAATTCAAAGCATAGTAATAAAAGCATTGTTTGAACACAACAAAAGACATATACATATATTCTTTAAAAAAGAATAGAAGGCTCACAGAGGGACTCACATATTTGGGTTTTAATATATCACATAGATGACATTACTAATCAATAGGGAAAAGACAGACTGTACAGGGTGGTAACATTGACTCATTTGATGTTTGTCTACCACTAACTACAGAGGTAAACTCCAAATTAAATATGTAATTTATGTATATATATAAATGAGAAAAAGAAAAAGAAAGTAAATACTGGTAACTTGGGGATCCCTGCTCTGATCCTTGCTTCCCTAGAAAGTGCTGCTTACCAATTTCTGTATGGCTATAACATTCCTTGCACATCTCCTCTCTCCTCCTGCACCAACAATAATAATAGCCTGCTCTCTTTGAGAAAAAGGGCTGGCCAGAGGAAAGGAGCCAACCATCAAATAAGTTGTATCCAAATTCATTTTAATTCGGGAATACTTTTACAGTTGTAACATACAACTGTTCTGGTCCACTTTACAACAAAATTAATGAGAAAGGAATATTTCCCAAACCTGGGCTGAGACAGAATATTTTTGTTTGACATCATTCATAATCTCCATCTGAGAAGTAGTTATTATTTCTGATAAAACACTTGAGTAATTTTTTGACATACCCAAATGAGACTAAGAAATTCTAGGAAGCTAAGTTTGGCCAACTAGCTAAGTAAATTTCATAATATTTCAACAGAGATATATATGTTTTAATTTATCCTAACAATAACTATTTTTCTTCCTTACATAATAAAATGTCTTTCCAGGATAGAAATCTTTGAATACTCTTTTTTAAGGAGCTCCTTCTCTCATGAAAAGTTTGCAAAAACACTTTGACATGTGCTTATAATCAATTTGTCTGAGAAGTTTGAGTTACCAGGAGCAGCAAATCTAAACAACAAAAGAATATTTTTTTAGGACAATGATTGTATGGGGCTGCTGTAATAATTCAATGTGAAGGATACATACACTGCTATCTATTCTATGCTAGGAACAATTGTGGGAAATGAAAGATCTAAAGATAAATAAGCAATATTTATATCCAAGAAGCTTACAGACTAGTATGCTACATAACATCTCAACTGGATCTGTGGTTTTATTTCCTCAAGTAGGACCAGGACATACGGAAGATACCAAGAAGTAGAGATGTCTGAAAGACTGACAGACTTTATGCCCACAGCTGAGTAGCTGAATAAATTACCATTTTTGACTTCAGTAGCAGGCCACATTTAAACATTTTTCTCTAATTTTCATGTTTTTCAACCCTGTTTACAGACACCCAGGAAAAGCCATAAAATTTATATAATGATCCCAACAGAAGAGTGAATTTAATTACCTGATGTTTTATTCTAAAATCACTGATCAAAACAGCTTGTAGCCTCTTAATTGTTATTTCCTTTTTTGTCCACTCCAGAACCAAAGTACTAAATGTTAATTAATTACTTTGCTGACTCAGGAGCTAGGCTTGTTGTTGGTTTTTCGTTTTGTTTTGTTTTGTTTGTTTGTTTGTTTTTGTGTTTTTTAGCTGTATCCCAACATGTAAAAGGAGAGAAAGAGAGGCACTGATTCAACTTAAGTTGAGGAGGGTACCAATATGAGGCCAGCTAACGTGTGGCCTATCATTCTGATTTCTCCCCCAAAACAAATAATAGTTTTTATTAAATTTATTTGCCATGCTACAATGGGTTAATACCACCACATTCACTATTCTCACCTAATAAAAATAAAAGAACAGTTTTTTATTTAGAAGGCCTAAATGCAATTTTTGGCTCTTCATAATTTTTCACAACCTTTCAAAGAGGCAGTATTTTTCCAGTGCTGAAGGAACTCATAACTTAAACTAGGAAGTCCTGTCGAATTCAACTTGACAGAGTCACTGTGAAAATAAAGTCTATATTTCACATAATATTTATAATACACCTACTTCAGGCATTGCATTATAAAATCTAAACTATTTTACTTAAAAGAAAACCAATTCTGAGCACAGAGAGATCTGCCCAATATCTCATGTCATTAAACATAGGTGGCTCTATAAAATTCACCCAAGCTCTTCAAGACTTTGTGGGAATGATAGAAAAAGAGGCTTTCAGTAAGCTAAAGTAAGTATGAACTGTAACTTAAATAGTTATTTAATATATTTTAAAGGTCATTTAAATTTTTTGAACCATTACTCCGAAAACATTTGCTTTGTGTCCTGTAAGAGAAAGCCTTATGTAGAATATACATATATGGTAAGAATGTAAGAGTTATTCTATTATTATAGTATATAAAATTGTATCCTGATTATATTTTATCTGCTGGCAAACTTTCTATATTGTAATTAAAATTAATATAACAATTGAAAAAGATTCAATGGAGTAAGCAAAATGTGCTGTTATTAAAATGAGACTGAGCTCTATTTTATCATTTCTTTTACTGCATGATGATGTAGTGTTTCTTGAGTGCCCAGTGTATCATACCAAAACAATCTAAGGTTTACTGTGTTCAGTTTTATTTCACTGAGGATTGATCACCAATCTATATCAATTAAATATTTATTAAACATCAGCAAAGAAAACAAGATTGGGTCACAAATAAAATATCAATTATTACCAAAGAATTTCAACCATGCAGACTGTGTTCTCTGTTAAAAATGTATTTAAATTAGAAATCAGTAACAAAACTGTGATGAACTCACATATATTTGAAAATTATGAAAAGTTCAAAATAACCCATTGATCAAAGAGAAAATCACAATAGAAATTAGAAAATGTTTCATACTGAACAATTTTTTAAAACATGATGTATCAAACTAATGAAAAAGTTAATGACTACTTACATGTAGAAAAGAATGAAAAATTAATGAGCCAAGTATCTATGCCAAGAAGTTAAGAAAATAAAAATAAACTTAACTGACAGAAGTGATACAAAGAAAGAAGCAGAAAGCAATGCCCTAAAAAAAACAATGCAACAATAGAGAAGACTAAAAAGCAAACAAAAAATTATTTATTTGCCATGAAAACATCTGAAATCTACGTTCTTGGCAAATTTCCAATATTCGATAAACTATTATTAACTATAGTCATCATGTTCTATATTAGAGCTCTGGACTGAATCATCCTACATAACTGCAGCTTTGTACTGTTTGACCAAGATCTCCTTATTTTCCCTACTTCCCCATCTCTGTTAAAACTCTAGTTCCCCTCTCTGCTTCTATGTATTAGACTTTTTAAGATTCCACATATAAGCGAGATCATGCAGTGTTTCTCTTTCTGTATCTGGCTTATTTTCACTTAGCTTAATAATCTCCAGACTGTAGTAATCATCTTCACTATCTTTAGACATTATCAAATCATGTTGTACACCTCAAATTAAACAGAATTTTTATTTTAAAATAAAAAGGGTTCTTTGGGAGTTTGCTTCTGACCTAGATAGACTAATTCCCTCATGAAGCTACATAAGAAATTAAAAAAAAAAAAAAAAAAAAAAGAGAGAAGGAAGGATGTTAAAAATAAGGGTTTACAAGGCACTAGAAACAAATGAGGTGAGCTCAACTATTGTGATTGCTGCAGGTTACTGCCTTGAGAGAGTTTCCAGGCTGTAGTGCAGGGAGGAAGAATGCATGTACAGCTGGACCATTATCTGACTTGACAAGATGAAGCTGAGATTTTGGGGAGAACAGAAGGCAAAATGTCACAGAATTAGGACCAAAGAGGAGAGTACTACACAGAGAGAAAATTCTGGAGATCTGCAGATAAGTGCCCTGACCAAATCGACAGAGTACTGATCAATCCACGTGTGTGGGAAAACTACCCAAGGCCAGAGAAAGGACCACATAATTAAGAGTAAATGTAACAGTGACTGGTATTCACACAGAACCAAGACCAGCACCTGTTCTTACCAGCCATACTGGATAACCTGAAGATTGATGGGGCAGGGGGTAACGCAAGCAGAAGAGTCTTGCCTCAGTAGTGAGAAATAATTGTCTGTAGAATAAGCAATGCTCCCCTTCCTCCTCCAAAATACCACAGACTCAAAAAAATAAAACTTTTCCCAAGGACGTTAACTGCATCCTAGAATGAAGCTCAAGATTTATAGGAATAAAGAAATACTTACAACCTAAAAAGATAAAATTCATTATGCCTGGCACCCAATCAAAAGTCATTAATCATGCCAGAGAGGCAAAGATAACCCACAATATGAATAATCAACAAATCAAAACCAATCTAGAACTGATGCAGATGTTAGAATTAGTAGAAACGAACATTTTAAAAGTTACTATAATTTAATTCCATATGTTCAAAAACTGAAGTCGAGACATCAAAGACATAAAAAGTAGCCAAATCAAACTTTGGGAGGTGAAAACTACAATGTTTTAGATGAAAAATACACTGAATGATATTGATGGCAGATTAAACTGCGGAAATAAAGGTTAATAAACTTTAAGGCATAATATAGGAATTATTCAATATGAAACACACACACAAAAACAGCTAATAAAATGAAAAGTGTCAATGAGTTAGCTGTATGACAACTTCAAGCAACCTGACACACATTTAGGTGCAGTCCCCAAAGTACAGGAGAGAAAGGCAAAGAAAAAAATATTTGAAGAAATAGGTCACAGTTTTTCCAAATTTGATGAAAACTACATGTCCACAGACCCTTAATAGGAAGCTCAACAAACACCAAGACAATGAAAAAAACTACCATAAAATACATAATCCAGCTTCTCAGAACCAATTAGAAAGAGAAAATCTTAAGAGCAATCGGAGACTAAAAAAAGACACATCATGTATACAGAAACAAAGGTAAATATGATATCAGAATTCTCATAAAAAATAATCCAAGTGAGAAGACAGTGGAAGATCATTTCAAAGTATTGAAAGAAAAATAAATTACTGTCATCTTAAAATTCTACATGCAGTGGATACAGCTTTCAAAAATAAGTCCAAATACATCCACAAAAACTGAAAAGATTTTATTAACAGCTAAACTATACTATAATAAATGATAAATTGAGTCTTTCAGGCAGAAGGAAAATTGTATCAGATGCACATACAGATCTTCACAAATTAATGAACAGCACTGAGAAGAATAATTACAAGGGTAAATATATAAGAGTTTTTCTTATTATTTCAACCTCTTAACAGGCATTAGAAACTTCCCAGAAATTACAGCATATTAAGCCTGGGATTTTAGAGATCCAATTTAAACACTCTCACAAACAAGAAGTGGAGGCCTAAAGAGCTAACCGCATGGCTTCAAGATGAGCAGGGGCTAATAACCAGGTGTAGGGACCCCTGGCCCTGTGCTCTTCAACCAAAGCACCTGGTGACCAGGCAGAGATGAGGACTGACCGCTGGGCTGCATTTCATGCTGATGCTCTAGCCCAGGAAAAGAGAGACTGGGAGCATCTAGCAATGGTTACAGTGGGACTGGACATACTGTCTTGACAGTTGCTCTTCCTGAACGAGTGACAGGATATCATTACTACTGATTTATATTTGCTGAATGATGCTATTTTTATATATCTATATTGGACATCTATTGTTTTGGCCTGCTTAGAACACTTTTTGTCTCTTCTTCCCTTTCGGGGGTTGATCCTAATTAACTCTGCTTTTCTGACAAGGTTGCTAGTCACAGTATCCTGTCCCTCACGTCTGGGCTTGTCACTCAGGAGGGGAAAAGCAAAGCACTACTCCTCCCTTGATACCAACTTCGTGACAGACAAGAGTATTTCCAAGACTTTTCAGAATTAGTTGAACGATGGCTCTCTTCTTCCCATGCATCACAACCTATATGTGCATGACATCAGTCCCACTGGTGGTTATGCCTCCCACCACGCAGAGCAACCTGAGACAGAGGCCAAGATGATAGTGGAGACGGAAGGAGTAGCATGGTGACTGTCATGGTTTGGGTTCCTCCAGGGGCCGACCTTGACACAAGGATGCCAGGGAAACTAGTTCATTTGCAAAGTAAAAGGAACATCAACAGGAGAGTGTGACAGTGAGACAGGGAAGAAAAGGAAGGCAACAAAGAGAGAGTTACAGAGCCGGTTACTGCTGTGTATGATGTACAACCCAGAATTATATTTTTAAAATTTACACCAGTGACACAGATGACTTCTGGACTGAGACACATGTGCTGGCACTTGGACAGCAGCATCTCCCTGGTTCTGAGGAAAACCAAACCATAAACAGAAGATTGCTCAGTAAGGATGGAATTGGAACAAGGATGCTTAGACATTGGATTCCAATATTTAACAGCTTCAGGTTGGGCAAGCAGGAGCAAGCATCTCCGTAATGGAGAATACATGCCCTGACCTCATGGCTCGTTGAGCTGGGAGTCCAGTCATACTTGCTCTGGGCATCACTGAGTGGGCCAGGCAAATTTCTCCTCTTGAACTCCTTAAACTTCTGTTTTTCTCATCTATCTCTCTCTTTCTCTCTCTCTCTCTCTCCCCACCCCTTCTCCCTGCTCCTCCCCCTCCCTCTCTCACCCTCCCTTTCTCTCTCCTTAAGACATTCCAACCATAGGTGGTTACTATGTATCTGGCAATATCCTCAGTGCTAATATGCATTATCACATTAGTTAATCCTCCAAGCAGCCTTATGACTTTGGTACTAGTATTACTGCCCTCTTACAGAGGGGAAGCTGTTGCATAAGAAGATATCACAGCATGTGTTGATTGTATTGATTAGTGAGTATTTTGCTTGGTATCAACAGCACTCTCAGCCATTTTCCTTTGGCATTACCTGAAGAAGCTCAGTTCTGAGACAGGTTGTTGCATGGGGCGGCCTGCAGAGTCTCAGCTCCCGCTCCCCACGTAAGAATGCAGGATGTGGCTAGACCAAAAAGGAACACCCACAGAGCCATAGATGGGGGAGTCATACCACTATATTCTCTCTGGCGGCATCCGCCTCTCTGCAATCTGCTCTTGCTAGCTCAGCCACCTTTTAAACTAAGGCAAGTGGCATAAGCCCTTTTTCCATCTCTGAGTCAGAGACAGTGCTCTGCAGAACCCACTTCACACATCCAATACAGTCACAACTATGGAATTCCTTTGTGGACAGGCAATTGCTATAAGATGAAAGGGTTGTGGAAGTGGGAAAAGGCATGTGTGGAAGTGTAGGTAGGGTGGGAGAGGCAGTAAAGCAAGGCTTAGATGGCCTCATTCCACGCTAGGGAGGACACACAAAACAACTTGTAATAAGGTACAGAGTCTGCAAGCTGGGAAGGGGTTTACAATAGCTGCAGTTTGAAAAGGATCTGCTAAAATGTTTTCAAGAAAATTCTTGACTAAGTAGTTTGTCAATCCTTATGTTATCAACCTGCACACATGTTTCATGCTTTGCAGCATCTAAGCAAAAGCTTTAGTTAATTACCCATTAATTATAACATTCATTGAATGGCTACACTGAGGCAACCATATAATTATAGAGCAAAAAGCTCTGAGAAATTACAAGGCTGAGCATATTGGTTGATTACAATAAATCCCCAGCTCATTGTTGATATTTGTCACCTGCTTAATGTTCCTAATTTCTTGACACATGTGATAAACCATGTGCAACACAGGAAGCAGGGCCTTTGGAGAGAAAGCCTGATTTAAGGGAGAGATAAGAACATATAGGCAATGAACTAATGGATTGGGTGATATGTTCACTTCTGTTTGTCTAGCATCATACAGTTTTAGGTAACTGCTCTAGCTGTTGTGATCTAGGGCCTCCTAGATCATGAGGGAGACAGTCTAGTATGCACAATATACTTAGTTAGCTTTGTCAGAGATGGATATGGAATGTTACAGGAGCTTATGGGACCAGTGACTTGATGGAACACTGGAAAAAATTTCAGAAGACCTTCATAAAGGCGATGATATTGAAGTCTTTTTTTGAATGATGACAATATTGCCAAGTATACAGGGGAGAAACGGAGGCTTTGAGAACATAGTTTTCCTAGACTGTTAGTGAATCAGAAAAAATACACACAGAAAGAAAATTATAATCTTTTGTTGCATCCCCTGCAAATAGTATCCTAGCTTCAAGTAAACAGAAGCCGTGATCTTGGTAGTTATGAACGAAGGCGTTACCTGTAGGAGGAAGCCACTGCGAAAGCTTATTTTTAAATGGTTTGATTTTGTCTACCACACCCAGGCTGTGAAAGAAACCCCTTTGTGTTTCTGGAACAATCTTATGTAAAAGCTTTCCTAGGCAAATCTTATAACTGACCTTCATTCTTGTAACAACAAAAGAGCCTCGAATCAATCTGGGAAAAAAAAGTTGTAAATACATACATGTAATTAGGTAACTGCAGAAAAGTTACTTTACATTCTCACATTGCCTTCAAGACAGTTTTGTTTTTAGTCCCCTATCTTTCCCTTCAATTCTAAAACTTCTTAGTGCCTCAGGTATTTCCACTCTATTCATTTTCTCAGAGAATGATTGCAAATATTTCAAAACTTTGGATTGACATTTTCAGTATATGGTATATGGATTTCTCTGTATTTTTTTTTTCAGTTCCCGTAGGCCAAAATCAAAAATTCAGCTACTATGTAATTAATATTTACCTTTAATACCTAAGATTGGCTCATGATCATTTCTCTGAGGAAACTGAAAATTAGTAATTGAGTGTATTACATAGCTTAGAGCTATGTAAGTAGATTTTTCATATAGAACTATGTCTCTCTTCCCAGGGGACAAAAAAAATAATAATAAAAAAATGAACACGTGGCAAAGAAAAGTAAGTCAATTTCCTTTGCGACACCATGACAATAGTTGTGTATTGTGTTCTGCACATAGTGACATCAATATGTGTGTTGAATGACTCAGAAATTTGAGACATTACCTTGACAGAAACTAGCCAAGATTAGATTGGGGACAATGAAGGCAAAACACTATCTGAGAAGGCTGTACCAAGCTAAGGACATTTTGTTTTAAGACCATCCATTTTATCAAGCATTTCTCTACATGGCACTGGAAAGCCAGCACTCTCTGTTAAATTCCTGCCTGACCCAATGGCCCTGTGTTTGTGGCAAAAGCCAATGTTCTCCATGGGAAGAGGGCATTTTGAGTTGAACCTCCCAAATCACTTACTGCTTAGATGCTTTCAAGAAGTCACCAGTTTCCTTAAACATTATTTTATAATTTTAGGAAAATCTCTTGTTGACATTTGTAGAGAAATGTCACTTTCATAAAATTACAAGTAAATGTGAAGAGTTTATCACTGTTTTATCATAACCTAGACCTCTTTCGAATCCTCCATGTCAATATTGCATCCAGTACAGTGTCCAGCAGACTGTAGGGACTCAACACAATTGTTTAATGTTGTCCATTTAACCTCTCATTTTTACCAATGAGGTTTAAGTTATGATCATTACACTTTTCTTACATATGTTAATCTATTTTGAAAATTAGTAAGCAATGCTTGGTCTATTACATAATTATTGAACAGAACATAGTATAACACATTCCATACTCATACTAAATAACTGAATGTTCACTGTATTTAGTCAACATAACCCCTCATGTTTTCAGTTTCCCATTTACATAATGGAAATGGAGCTACTTCTCTAGCCCTACAGTAAAGTGCAAAGAATCTAATGACGTTAAAAGAACTTTGTGGATTATAAAGCTGCCTGCACAGATAAGTAACTGTCATCCTTGTGAAACACCTTCAGTGACTATAACAGAAATATGTGTGCTACTACTTTATATTTGAGGCCCTCAAAACAGCTAAAACAATGCCCAAGTTTTAAGTGGAGACAGGGGATGCTTAAGTCTAAAAAGATAGACCTTTCAATGATAAACGTCTAAGTAGTGCTTTGTCTTGTGCAGCTGAAACTAATAAAATTAAAAAAAAAAAAAAACATAGACCTTTCATGACATTCCTCAGTTGTGGCTGAAATTGTTGGCCAACGTGGCAATGGCCAAAACCCCATATTTCCATGTGGTATGTTTTGCTCTGTACATGCATAGGCTTAAAATATGTATCCCTGTTTATCTCAAGACTCTGACACCTATTTCACAATATTAGTCCCTCTCCCCTTTAGCAACTTAGAGTATATGGGCCCAAGATGGAACACAAAGCAAGTCTTCATTTGGCCCAGATGTGTGGGCCTTGGCTATGCTGAGAATCATATCTGCAGGTAATGACAAACTGTCCTATTCTCTACTCCCTTCTTTGAAGATTGGTGGCCAGCACGTCCTTGATTATTACTTCCAGGTAGCCAGTCACTAGTGTGTGATCATGCCAGTTTCCTTTTCCAAGTAGAGATCAACACTGTCAGCCTTCACCTTCTGTTTCCCCAAACTCACAGCAAGCACACATGCCTACATCAATTCCGTCAACAGCCATGGATTCATAGCTGTACTCCATGGCTTGGCAGGGATAACAGGCTGAGTAAAGCATAGTCATTATCCTTCCTGCCATTTGAGTCTAAAAGGTAAATATGAAAAGCGGACAACAAATATGTTACAAAAACAGATAAGATCATTTGTTGTAGGAGAGATTAAGAGCAGACACTGTGGTCATTCAGAAGAGGAACATGAGACACGGCTATGGTATGGTGGTGGGGGGTGGGAGGAAGGAGAGGTGAAGGGGAAGAATAATTAAAGGCACATAGGACTTGAAGTGATCCCTAAGAGAACACAATAATTCATGTGGGAATCACTGCCACTATTAAGATGCAGATAAAGGAACAAATTATGTTCTACAAGCATCTTTGGCTTTTTTAGCGTGACCAGCCAGTCTGTTTTACCCAGGACTGAGGATTTTCTCAGCATGCAAAGCTTTCAGTATTAAAACTGGGAGAGTTCTGGGCAAACTGGGAAGCCTACATTCCCTACACTTTCACCATGCACCTGTGTGATTTAAGGGTGACCTGTTGATTTCATCAACTGATATTTCTTTAAAGTGTCTCTTCCTCTCTTTCACCACTTTACATAGTCTGTTCAGTTTTCATAATTTCTTAGAGCTACATAAGTAGATTTTTCATATAGAACTATGTGATTACTCCAAAAGCCTTCTAGCCACCCTGTTTCCAGATGACGGAATGATCTCTCTAAAATACGTCTGGTCATGTCACTCCTCTGTTTAGAATTCTTCAATCACTGTTCATTACCTTCAGGACAAAATCCAATTTCTTTAGTGTGTATAATAATTATGTAGAAGGAGAGGCTCTTTAAAAATCAAATTTCTGTTCATCCAACAAATATATCTGTTGAGGGTATACTGTGTGGCAAACACTGGTCTAGGAGAGTGTTCGGGTTAAGATGGTGAGCAAACAAAGTTCCCATCCACATGTCACATACATTCTAGAGGGGAGGGGCAGACAATAAATAAATATGTATTGAGTGCATTGTCAGGGAGTAATATGTTGTAAGGCTTTCAAATAAACCGAAGGTGAATAAGAGAATAGAAGATAGTGTTCTCAGGGAAAGCTTCTCTGAGTGACACCTGAACATGAAGCATGGTCTTGGGAATATTTAGGGAAAATAATGTTCTAAGAAGAGAGTATAACAAACAAGTACAAAAATCCTGAGTTGGGAGAGTGTATGGTTCCCTCAAGAGAAAGAAGAATAGGAATCCGCTGTGGCTGGAAAGGAGCATGGGAAGATTGACAGGAAACAAGAGCGAAGGGCAAGCCAATAGCCAGAGCATCTAGGGATTTAGGCCATTTTAAGGACTTTTAATTTCATTCCAATAAGATGGTCAGCCACTTAGAGTTTTGAGCAAAGGGGCGACATGATTTGCATTTTAAAAAGGTGTCTCAGGCAGCTGTTGTGCAAGAGACTATAACAAGAATAGAATTGAGGGGACCATGTAGGAGGCTATTTATTGTAGGCAAAGGAATGATACTGGCTTGGAACATGTGGTATCAGAGGTATTAAGAATTGGCAATGTCCCGGGCCTCACTCACGACCTGGCCTCCAGCAGCCATACCTCACTGCTTGCACACCATGCTCGCACCTCTATGTGTTGTTGGCTCTGCCAGTAATTTCTTCTTTCCACATGCCTTGTCCTGGATACTTCACCTCTTTAGAAAGCCTAGTAAATGAATCATCTCCTTTAGGAAGTCATCTATAGGTCCCAGTTTGGGTTTGATGTCCTCTCTGTGCTGCATTTCACCTGCACTTAATTTACACACTAGTTATGATTGCCTGTTTGCATGTCTGTTTATACCCCACCCAATGCTCATCATGCTTGTTATCAATACTCCTCTCTCTCTCTCTCTCTCTCTCTCTCTCTCACACACACACACACACACCACAAATGCGATGTGATCCCTTTGAAGGAAATGACGGGCATTTACAAAATACATTTTGTTTTTAATAAATGAAGGAAAGAGCTCGCATGCTAAAATGAAAAGACCAGAAATCGGGCACTACTTAGACAGCCATTATGAATACAGGGATACTTTGATCAATGAACTCATTCATTCATTCATTCATTTATTCAGTGTACATTGTTTAACACCTACTATATGCAAATATGCAGATATATGCTACGTGTTGGAGACACAATGATAATAAGTCATAATCAGCACTGGTTCCTAGTCCAATCATCAGCACATTTCAATTGTGACTGAAAAAAACATTCTCAAAAACACCTAAAACTAACAGGCAAAGAGGATGCATGGAGGCTCATACATTGTGAAATAATCCTAGATGATACTTTACAGAAAGGTCTCACTCCTGTAGCTACGTTTCAGTGATGAAGCAAAGTAAAAAATATAAAACTGTGTAACAAATGTTCTCTATTCCAAAGGGTACAGACAAAAATTATTTTAACAGAAACCATGGAAACGCATAATTAATTATGAGTGACATGAAACCAACCGCAGTCCATGTCAGGAACAAGACATAAAATTTCAGGCCTATAATAGAATCAGCAGTGTGCCCAGTATAATGCTATGGCATGGAGTACTTACTGATGGCAGATACAGAGAACAGTTGTTCTTTGTGTATAGACACTATAAAAGCCTAAACGCAACTCACAGGCCAGGTGGCTTGTGGCAAATACTGCCTTGTTGTAAAAATGATACAAGACTGTTGAGAAAATCATGGGCGAACCCAGAATAAGCTGAGCTCCCAGTGCATGGCTAACCAACCAGGGGGGCACTGACCTTTCTGTTCCCACTAAGACCAGACTTTGCAGCAGGACTAGGCCCTTCTACTACACACACTGTCCAACAGCTTGCAGCTGGAGTAGACAGCTTAATTACTGACATCCACAAATCCTATGGCCAACAACGCTCATGGGGATTTCTAAAACCACTCAGCTGCAGATGGAAGAAAGGAATCTACTGCAGGTCAAAGAACTGCTTGGGTTCGCAAGCATCCAGGCAATCACGCAGGCTGTGAAAACCATAAGAGCACACTGCTCCTGTCTGTGGCTGCTAAAATGATAATTAATAGGGAGCCAGGAGGTGATTACAGTCTCTGACAATCCATTATTAAAGGATTGAAAGTTCACAGCCGTCTGGAGATGGTCCAGAGCCATCTCCAAAGTGAAAAAAACCTGGGGTCTAATCATAGAGCTTTGTACTTTCTATTAACTGATTGTAAAATCTTAAAACTAGTATCTTGTCTTTTTTTTTTTTTTTCCCGTAATGGCCTTTAATAGCATTATATACCCTGCCAGAATTGATCAAAATTGTTTCCTCCCTGTACAAGTAAAAATATCCTTAAAACTAGTCTCTTTGCCAGGCCATTTTCTATCTATTTGTAATGTACAGCATTATAACATATTTTCACACCTTTTTTTCTTTTCTTTTGCCTCTTCATTTATTCTATTCTTGTCGCTATTCCTTCAAATGCAAACAAAACACCTAGAAGAAATCTTGTGGACAAAGGATTTAAAAAGCAATTGAATTCAGACCCCTCACATTTAGGAAATTATTATTAGAAAAATTCCAAAAGTCCATGTCTTCCTCGGTGTTTTCTTATATACCTTATCACAAAATTCATCACCATGCATCAACCAAGAAGAGAAGTTACCAATTTTATATTCAACCTACTATCGGTGACTAACTTCTAATTCGTTTTTAGTACTGGGACTGGTGGGAAGGTCATCTATCACTATGTCCCAATGTCATTTTTTAATCCTATCCCAGGCATTCTTTCTGATGCTCAACTTCATTAATTTAAAGTTATTTGCGAACAACATTTATTATGCCTTGATTTCATGTAAGTGACTCTTCGTTATCATTTTAAATTAATTATGTGAGGACAGAATAAAATTGTGTCATAATGGAAGAACTCTGGATATCGATTATAAAAATTATTAGAAATAGTATTAACAATAAAACACAATATTCAATGCTTGCTATATGCCAGACACTATGCTCACATTATTATATTTAGTGAACTTTAATTCTTGTTCTGATATTTATTAATTTTATATATTTGAACTGCTTTTTAACCTCTCTGAGACTCAATGACCGTCTATAAAAATGGTATAAAAATACGTCTCATATAGGGGTGTTGTGAGAATTAAATGAGATAAAAATGCAAAAGCAGACTACCTAACGTAGAATAAATGTTAAGTGATCATTTTAAACGTGGCATCGGTAACTTACCCCTTAAAACATTGGAAAAAGAAAAAAATAATAATGGTCTGCCTATGGTTGTTTACTTTAAAACTGCATGTCTTCACACAGTCCAATGAAGGGAAATACCAAAACCAGGAGCAGGGGTTAGAAAGGGAGAAGAAACATAGTTCTGAACTTAGATGGTTACGTACAGAAATGTCAGGAGCTATGAACATTCAGGAGCCTGGTTTCACTTCTAGTAAGTGGTACAACTTAACGGTAGGGCCAACATGTATGCTATGGAAATGAAAATATATTTAATATTTAATGCTTTCAGAAGTTGGAATATCATACTTTGTGTGTGTAGCTATAAAGAGCAGTTTCCTGCTATTTAAAACAGAACAGATCTTGGAGGAGAGATATTTGTAGATGGAGGTAATGAGATAGAAATTCAATGAAAACAATGAATTACTCAGATTAATATATTATTATTCTTGATAATAATAATAATTCAATATTATCAAGAACATTATTCTTGATAATAATTCAATAACTTATTCTTGAATTACTCTTTCTCTTCAAGTTGCCACCTTCAAAAAAAAAAATCATATCCTTCACCCCCACATCAATCTGTATCTCTCATCTATTACTATTTTCCTTCACAAAGTACTCACGGGTCCATGACCTTTTCTCTCATTCATTTCTTAAGGCAACTCCTACCTCCCTCTTACTCCTTGTGCATTACTCAATGATTCTATAATTGCTAATTCTAAAGGATATTTTATGGTCTTGGCATACTTGACATTTCATGCTGTTGATCAGCCTTTCACTGAAATGCTCCCCTTTGTAGCCCATGGATTCTTCTTTCCTGGTTCTCCTACATTTATGGCAACTAAAGTGCTTCTTGCATATATGACCACGTTAATGTTGCTAATAGGCAAGAGTCGATATTTGTGCCCGAGCTCTTTTAAATCTATTCTTCCTAATCTGGAACTGACTCACCTTTGCAATGATTTAAAAGCGTGTCTCTATAGAAGACCTCTATCTCAAACTGCAGCCCTATTGCGTGCATATCATGACTTGAACAAAACAAAAACTCTTCAATGGTCTCACATTAACATGTGCATTTGTAGTACCTTCTCAAGAAATGGCACCATCAATTAATCCTCTGGCCTGAAAAAAAAAAAAAAAAATCCCAGATTTCTGCCTTTTCCATACTATTCACACAAAGCAGTGTTTTCATTTCTACATACCTCTTCACGCTACCCTTATACTCCATGCTCACCTCCACCACCGTATCCCTGGACAACTTCATTTCTCACTATAAGAGCATTACTAATGCAGACATTGTTAAACTGTCCTTAGAACTATGGGTGCTTCCAGGACTGATGAAGGAAGGGAGAAAGGAGACAGAACAATTAATCCTAAATTCCTCATCCCTATTTCAAGCAAGTAGGCCCCCTTCTATCCGAGGTTTCAAATAAGATTTCATTTGAAAAGTAAAGACTTTTTTCTATTTAGAAAACTCTAATCATCTTTCCATATAATTCATTTTCCATACTACAGGTATTGAGCTAATGTACAAGTCTTATTATATCATTTCCTTGACAAGCAACTGTGGTGTCATGTTTTGTTCATGGAACCAAAACGATACGTGTTAAGGAGTAATAGATTTATTATAGAGGTTAGATCCTACACTATTATGGAAACTGGTGAAACACTCTGGAAGGTTGTTGCTTGCTCATTGTATGATGAGCTGAAGTCATTGCAGTCACAGGACTGGCAGGAAGAAAGAAGAACTGGAGGGATAATGAGGAAAACTGGAGTCCATGAGCACAACTGAATGCACAGGGTCAAATTGGAAGCCACACATCTCTCATTGCCCTCAGTCTTGAAAACACACATGACCTGCAGAAGAAGCCACCACAGATCCGCACACATTCTGGCTCAGGACTCAGAAAAACTGAAGGAGGAGAATTCAGGACTAGAAATTCCTATAGGGAAATTTCTTGCCTATCCCAGCTTTGACAGTGCCCTAAGGAGCTCTGTCCACATACATCGGAAAGGCCTATCTACATATAACACATGTCACCTGGCACATTCACATACAGTGTAGAGCACAGGACTGTCATCCATTCCAGGGGCCCACCGTGGCCAAGGCAATAGTATTGTGAGTGCAGCCAGGGGAAGGCCGGCAGTGTGGTGACCTCCTCCAGACAGCTGTGGAGCAGCGACAGGCAGAGTATGGTGATCAGTGGTTGTGTATTTGAACTTCGCTAAGGTAGTTGATTCGGTCAAATACATCAGTGTGTGAGGAATCTGATGAGAGATTGGCTGTCAAAGGGACGTTTCCACATCATTCTCTCACTCTATGAAGGAATCATGAAAAGAGATGTAGCTGTGAAAGAAATACCAAATTCATTTCCTGTGACTAGGAGGACAGGCCTAGATGACATCTCTTGACCATTAACACGATGTGCATTTTAGCAGCACTTCACACTGTCTTCAACTGCAGTGTTCCAGCAAGGGGGAATCATTCTACATGATTTTAGTTTTAGAAAATAGGACAAATATCCATAGAAGAATCATGCTGCAGATGTGGTCATGTTTAGGGGGAGGCAATATGGTGTTTTTACTTGCAGTGCTATGAAAAAAATATTACCTATTTTGACATTTTATAAACAGAAGATGACAGGTTTCAGCATATTTTACCATTTAGAGATTTTTCACAACAAGTACATATTTGCAGCCCAAATCTCTCTCCCAGTCCCCAACTCCCCTAGAGAATATTCAAAATCAATGTGTACGTTGAGTTACATTTCTTCCCCTCCTGTCCCTTGATATATATACACCCAATTAGAAGATGAGTTCTATGTACTCAGTTTAATCAATTATTTTCTCATTTCCACTGTAAGTCAGACCCATATTTCCTCTGACCTATGAGAGCACAAGTCAGCAACCCAGACTGAAACTTCAATATGTGAAAATTCCAGCTAAGCTGAAAAACAGTTCCTTCTTGGTGTAAACTCAAACTCTGGCTCTTATGCTGACACCTGTATCTGAGCTCTCTTCGTGACTTTCATGTCCTATTATTCCCTCTGGGATTCTGTAGTTAACCTCCAAAGACTAACCACTCCTGAGTGATGGACAGCGTTTTGAGGTTTCTTTGGATGCTTCCCTCTCTGCTGGCCAGTGTTTGTTCCTTCTGCGCCAACACACATTCTGAAGTCCTCAGCCAGCCTTTCTGGAATGCAGCAATGTCTCAAGGAAAGGCTGGCCTGGCTGGCGTCTCTGTTCCCTCAAACCTGTTCCCTGTAGGTCCCAGAGGTTCCAAATATCTCATAAGATAACACATTACAAAGAAATGGCTCTATTATAGATCTTTGACAAAGTCAGGATCAGAAATCCCAGATAAGAAGACATTAAATGTGTTGGGCAGTGGGCTGTAAAGAATTTTATTTTTCTATTGTGTTGGAAGGGTGTAGACAGAGCTATTCACCAGACATCCTATGCCCTAGCTGTGCATTTTCCCTATGAAGCAATCCTCTCAAATACCAAGAATGACAGTGTGATCTTGCTGACACTGACTTTGTCCAAAAGAAAATTTGCTCTCTCTCAAACATACTACTCAATGGGAACTCTCAGATTGAGTAAGTTCTTTATGAGTCATGCTGCAATACCCAAATAGAAAATGACCGTGACATAGTAAGAATTGTCAGGACTTGCAAGATCCTATATGGTAGAGTTCACCCATGTGCTGTGTGTCACCTCATTGGATTCTCTGGAGCTGCACTGAGATTCGCTGCCACTTTCTCTTATATGTGGCCACTTCACCTCTGATTTGACTTTGCAAATATGGTTAATTAAATCAGAAATGTAATCATACAATGCACAAATTATACCTTAAATGTATAGCCTACGTAAAGTGTTGCAGACATTCAGAAGGTGCTAAATAAGTACCAACCATTTGGAATGGCCTTCAAGATTCTCTTCAGTATCAGTCTAACCTTCATCTTCAGCCTCATCACCCACAACTCCCATGGGAGTATTTTATGTTTCAGCTGAGCTGAATTATGAGTTGGCATTGATGATCATTCTCATCTTTCCACTTCTGTGTCTTGGCTCTACTGCTGTCCTGATGAATTCTCCTTAAGCCCACCTCTATATTTCCAAGTCACCTCAAGCCCCATGTCAAAGTTGCCTCCTTCATAAATCCTTGATTATTCTTCCCTAATCTGTGCTGATGTCTCTTTCCTTGCTGAAACCTTATGGCACTTTATTAATATTGATTTGTTTTGCCTTTCTCTTAATCTGCCTTTTGCTTTTCTATCATGAGTGTCTTGCTAATTTCCACTGGACTGTGAGATTTTTAAATTCATCATTGTAACCTTTGCAACTCAAATGTATTAGCTGATTTAAATCGTATATTTTCAAAAGAGGAATAATGCCTTTTTAAAAAGTAGAAGCAGAAGCTTTAAAGTGAAGTCAGTAGGTGTGGTTCAGTAGGTGTAGTAGGCAAAGCCAAAGGGAACTTGATTTATGAGGTCTGTAATAGGGTAAGGAAGTTGGATTCAACAAGCAACTCAAATGATTCTGATGCAGGTGGTCTGAGCACCACACTTTGAGAAACATTGCCAAAGAGACCACACAATTGTTAAAGGGAGCAAAGGCAGGTGGAAGCCAATGTGTTCAACAAACAATTATCTGTAATTTAACACTTAACTAGTTCTGGCACAATAGTACAGAAAACTGGTCCAAGTACAGAGGTGGTTAGCTATGAACAATAAAAAAATCTCATGATTAAAAAGGTGCAGTGAAGGGAAATTACACTGGACAATTGTTCTACACAACTTGGGAAATGGACAACATGTAGAATTCTTCTTTAGAAAAAATTAAGTAAATAAACTTTACTTCACTGATTCTGTTGGCTTTAAGAATGGGAGGCAGATATTTCACATAGATACTACCCTGTTTCCCCGAAAATAAGACCTAGCCAGACAATCTGCTCTAATGCATCTTTTGGAGCAAACATTAATATAAGACTCAGTATTATATTAATTATATTATATTATATTATATTATATTATATTATATTATATTATATTATATTATACCTGGTCTTATAGTAAAATAAGACTGGGTCTTATATTAATGTTTGCTCCAAACGATGCATTAGAGCTGATTGTCTGGCTAGGTCTTATTTTCAGGGAAACACGGTATGTAAGAAACTTACTTAAAAACAGTTAATACAAACATTAAATTGTACAATATCAATCTAGAGCTCAAAAAATAAAAAAGTACCATAAGTTAGAGAAAGAGTTAAGAATGTAGGAAACAATCAAAACTTAGAAATATTAACTACTTGCAAAAGAGTTATGTAATTGCACATAGGAGTTTTCTTTTAATTATGCCCTGATTTTCTGTCATTTAAAAACATACATTTATTTTAAAATAAAATTTATATCTATAACATAAAATATGTTACAAGCATATTCCAAGTTTCCTCAGGCCTGAAGAGACTGTGAGTAGAGATAAAATCACATTAACACCAATGGGTCGAATCTTGTTCCTACTTGCCTCTTTCACAAAGGACTCCTATTCTCATGAAAAAAGTCTTCTCTGTGCGTCTGGGAGAATTCCAGAGGTGTTATAAATTCTCAGACATAGACCCTCTCTTATTACGCAGATTTTGAGTTGCTTGGCATCATCTGGGTGCCATATGTTTGCCAAGCTCCTATCATTTCTTGTCAGTCATCACCGAGTACCTGCTAGCCCACCAAATGTTGTGATCTTCTACAGCCAAGTCATGGGCACCACCAAGACGATAAACCTCCATGGTGTTCTGCAAGATGAAGAAGGCTGCCTCTGTCTCCTTTGGTTCGTACTATACTGGAGCACACTCTGAATGCTCTAGCTTAAGATGGACATTTTACAGAGTTTTCAGCATTTTTTGCTTACCAACACTCTAATTTTCATGGAACTTAGATATAAACCCAAAGGTGGCTGGGCCAAGAAGCCAATATGAATTACACACAACCCACCGCTTTCCCAAATGCTTACATACCCAGTGCACCATTCTCCAAGAGCTTCTCATTTCTCATGTCAGTGAGATTCTCTTGATTCTCCATTACCACCTTTGTCCAATTTCATTTATAGTTCGATAAAGGCCATTGCTATTTAAATAGTTATGCTTTATTGTTCAAATTAAGAACTCTGGTTTTATAGTGAAAATATGCTCAAATGGGGGAAATATCATACTGTTTAACATATAAAATATAGTTATCATACATATGAGAAACTATTTTTTAAAAGCATAAGAATTTAGCCCTTTTGGCTCTCTGAGCAGCACTGTGGTCATCAGCAAGAATAAGCGCCTTACGAAAGGCAGCAAGAAGGGAGCCAAGAAAAAAGTGGCTGACCCATTTTCAAAGAAAGATTGGTATGATGTTAAAGCACAAGCTATGTTCAATATACGAAATATTGGGAAAACACCAGTCATGAGAACTCAAAGAACCAAAATCGCATCTGATGGTCTCAAGGGTTGTGTTTTTGAAGTAAGCCTAGCAGATGTGAGAATGATGAAGCTGCATTTAGAAAATTCACATTAATTACTGAGGCTGTTCAGGGCAAAAGCTGGCTGACTAGTTTGCATGGCATGGATCTTACCTGTCACAAGATGTGCTCCATGGTCAAAATTGACCAACCATGACTGAAGCTCATATTGATGTCAGGACTACCGATGGTTATTTGCTTTGTCTATTCTGTGCTGGTTTTACTAAAAAACACAACAACCAGATTCTGAAGACCTCTTGTGCTCAGCATCAACAGGTTTGCCAAATCCAGAAGATGACGGAAAACATGACCGAGAAGTGCAGACAAATGATTTAAAAGAAGTGGTCAATAAATTGATTCCAGGTAGCATTGGAGAAACCACAGAGAAGGCCTGTCAATCTGTTTATCTGCTCCATGATACCTTTGTTAGAAATGTCAAAATGCTGAAGAAGCCCAAGTTTGAATTAGGAAAAGTCATGGAGCTTCGTGATGAAGGTAACAGTTCTGGAAAAGGTACTGCAGATGAGACAGGTGCTAAAGCTGAACGAGCTGATGCATATAAACCTCAGTCCAAAAATCTGTTTAAAATTCAGACTTTTCACAGTGACAAATAAAACCTGTTCATGATTTTCTTTTAAAAGAATTTAATTCAGAGACTACCAACTGCATGGTAGATACTTATATAAATTATGTAGGCAATGACAGAAATAAAAGAATTTCTCTAAGGCTTAATCAAAGGTTGCAAATTGATGAATATTTTTGTTTGGCATGCATGGTATTCATAACTTAAAAAATAATTGAGAATAGCTAAACAGTAAAAATAATGACAGCTGACATTTATTAAGTGCTTATTATATAGGGCCTTACATGAATTTAATTAATTTAGTCCTCACCAAGTTCTGTGAGGTAGGCAGTACTGTAACAATGAACAGTTCCCAGGATAACAATCATGGTGTAGTTTTCATAGCCTTCAAGACAGCACTATTTTGAGCCTCATTTTCAGTTGAGAACACTGAGGCATGGAGCAACTGAGCTAAAGCGAAGTCATAGACTAGTAAGTGGAAGAGCCAGAACTCAAACACAGGATTTTGGGCTCTAAAGCCTGTCCTCTGCTATACTGCCTCTGAAATCACATTATAACTGCTATTTCTGGTTCCTTTGGAAAAATCAGACGCTCTGGCAACATTAGCCCCTCATTCTGTCATGACCCCAATAGGCTGGATGGATGATGGCTGCTCCACTGAGCCAGAAACACACACATAACCATTTAGCACAGTCCATCCCTCTCTATTGTCTCCCTAACAGGGAGTTCTTTAGCATTATCCTTGCCTTCCTGCTTTTTCTGTAGTAGAGGAGCAAAGGAAAAGATTTCTTGAACCCAAAAGTTAGTTCGATGATGCTTGGTATTCTATCAGTCTTTCCTTTCACACTCACATCACTACCGGCCCTGTATGCATGCTAGTTTGTGAATCTAGATCTAGGTTTTTAAACCAAGACCTATAAAACAACAACAATCTCAGAATTATATCTGTAGCGATATAATTTAGAATTTCTCCAAGGTTGTGGAATGTATAGATTTTGATCATAGGCTTTGGATTACACAGACCTAATTTAAATAATAGCTTCACCACTTATTAGCTGCATGACTTAGGGTAATTAAATTTTAACACCTGAGCCTCAGTTTCTATTACTGTTCAGTGTATCTAATAAAATAAATAATATGTCAAACCTGTCCATATTCATCAAATAAATAAATGATTAGGTGAATGAAAATATAAATGAAATTTTATAAAGTGTTAAGTGAGTACTGCTGTTTTTTAAATTATTTTTCTTCATTAACTCTTAGTTTCATGGTTGAGTTTTTGATTCTTTAATAGGAAAAAGAAAAAAGGTGATACTAATCACTGAAGGCTATCTATCTATTATATACTAATGACTTTGGACTTGTAGCTTTGAATCAGGATGCTATAAGACAGTGGTTAGGTAATTTGCTAAACTGTACTTTTCTTTGATCTATCAATGTTAAAGGCAAATATCATCCTGCAGAGCTAACAGAGATCCATGAGAGCTGCTACAAAGATCCTGGTCAACGACTTCATTCCTCTAACAACTAAGAGGACTTCCATTACTTGAATGTATTCTCCCTCTAACAACAGCCTTGAGAAGGTAATTATTTGCTTGAAACTATACATATTGTTCCCTTACTGACAAAACTTTTGCAGAATGTGGATAATACCAAAAATGAACATACAATGGCCATTATTTTCCTATAACATGTATCTTTTTGCATTACAATGTTTGGATATTTGACTGCTGCAGTATTAGATCCTTGGAGCCTAATGTTATTGAGGGTCAACCAAGTGTTTTACGGAAAGCAGACATTCGATAAAAGCTTACTCAAGAAGCAAATGAATTGATAAATAAATAATTGAATGCATAGCAGGAAGTTGACTCTATTCACATTCGTTTGCATGAGATAACATATATAATCAGCCTCAACATCAAGAGAGAAAGGGGAAAAAATAGGTTAAGTAGTGGTCTCAGGAGTACACCCCTAGTTCACTAGATTAGGTCTCTTGAGATTTCCAAAGGTAAGCAATGAGATGCAAAGCTGGCTTTAGCTACTACTTTGAGCATAAAATGATTTCTTGAAGGGAACATGATGGTGCTTCATGGCTGCCCCTATTACATATACAGAGATGTCCTAAAGTTGAACTCTAAGGGGCAATTGTCATGGCAACTGGATATAAAATCAAATTCCACATATATATGGGCAGATTATTTTCAACAAAGGAGACAAAAACATGCAATGGAAGAAAGAAAGCGTATTCAATAAACAGTGCTGGGAAAAGTGGAAAGCCACATACAAAAGGATGAAACTACATTGCTATCTGTCACCATACACCAAAATTAACTCAAAATGTATCAAAGACATAAACATAAGACCTGAAACTATAAATTGCATAGAAGAAGTACTAATCTTACAGACCTTGGATTCAGAGAAGATTTTATGAATTTGACCTCAAAGGCAAGGGAAGTAAAAGCAAAAATAAATGAATGGGACTATATTAAACTAAAAAGTTTCTGCACAGCAAATGAAACCATCAACAAAACAAAGAGGTAACCAACCAAATGGGAGAAGATATTTGCAAACAACATCTCTGATAAGGGGCTAATATCCAAAATATATAAAGAACCCATACAATTCAACAACAACAAACAAATAAACAATCCAATTAAAAAATGGACAGAGGACCTGAACAGACACTTCTCCCAAGAAGACATACAAACAGCCAAAAGATGTATGAAAAAATGGTCAACTTCACTAGCTATTAGAGAAATATAAATCAAAACCACAGTGAGATACCACCTCACACCTATTAGAATGGCTATCATCAATAAGACAAGTAATAACAAGTGTTGGAGAGGCTGTGGAGAAAAAGGAACCCTCATACACTACTGGTGGGAATGTAAATTGGTACAGCCATTATGGAAAACAGTATGGAGGTTACTCAAAAAATTAAGAATAGAGCTACCATATGACCTGGAAATCCCTCTTCTGCATATCTACCAAAAAAATCTGGAAACATTTATCCATAAAGATATATGAACCTCTATGTTTGTTGCAGCATTATTTACGGAGGCCAAGACGTGGAAACAGCCAAATTATCATTCAATAGATGATTAGATAAAGCTGTGGTACATATACAATGAATATTACTCTGCCATCAGAAAAGATAAAATACTGTCATTTGCGACAACATGGATGGATCTTGAGATTATCATGCTAAGCGAAATAAGTCAGACAGAAAAAGCAGAGAACAATATAATTTCACTCATATAACAAACAAACAAGACAAACAAACAAACAAAAACTCATAGACACAGACAACAATTTACTGCTTACCAGAGGATAAGGGGGATGGGAGAGTGGAAGTCGAGGGTAAAGGGGGTCACATACATGGTGACAGAAGGAGAACTGACTCTGGGTGGTGAACATACAATGTAATATATTGATGATGTATTATAGAATTACACACTTGAAACCCACATAATTTTACTAGCCAATATCATCCCCATAAATTTAATAAAAATAAAATAAAAATCAAACTACAAATGATTGTCCTATGTTACTTCATGGACCAGCTGTTTCCAGAAAATTCCTTGACTGTGTCTGGATCAAAAAATATTTTGAAGTCAAGTTCCTTGAATGAGAAGCCAAGTTTCACTGAAGCATCTGATGAAAGCTTAGACTATTCTATAACTGAAAAAAAAAATCAAGACATCTGTAAATGCACAACTCAAAATATAAACTATATTTAGCAAAAAATGTTCCAGCAAATTACATTTTTATTAAATTTCTCAAAACCTGGTGTCTGTGAGACCTTATTTTATTTATTTTCAGTAAATGTTGCTATTATTGACTCCAAAATATAAAAAGGTTTTGGTATGTTCATATCTATTACAAGCATCAAAAATCAGTAATTTAGAGAGAAAAAGCATACTCCCAAATATAGCTTATAATTTGTTGGTGAAAATAATAATACAGATTTTAAATATTTCAATTAAAATTAATGTTAAGATGTATTATAATGTGAAGAATTAAAGAAATACCTCCTAAAATCTTCTGAAATAAAAGTCACAGGGTTTCTTCATTTTTTTCTGAGAAACATCATATAATGGAAAATACCTTTAAACAGTGAAAAACAATAGTTTTCAATAACATATGATGGAGTAAGGCCATGTTTATTTAATTCTTCTCCCTAAGTAAAATAAATCATTAGGAAAAAAATTAGATGAAACTTCTGGCTATAGTGAAACTAAAAATGGCTACAAACATCAAACCATAGTTTGTAAAAAAAAAAAAAAATGCCTGTCAAATATTATGCCACTTGGATTAGGTCAAGGTAGATCCTAAAACTCAATACAATATGTCATAGTTCAAATAGCAGAGCACCTAATTTTTAATCCTTTTCTTGGAAAACTTAGGTGGAAGGTGGGATAGGAAAACCAACAGAATAGTTGACAACCTCTAATGTGCATGATTCTAGAGGGAAGACCGACAGGGGAGTCAGTGTTAAAGAAAAAATGCACAGCTGAGTCATATTTATTTTTCAAAGAACCAATCACCTAAATCATAATATGTCTAAACATAAAACATGGTAAATGGGAGGAGAAGTACCAATCAGCTATTATCTGTTGACCTTATTCAACATATCAGAAAACAAAAAATTAAACTAAAGACCTGTGAATTTGGAGATAGCCACCTCAACTTTCGCCCAAGTGATTTCTGCCCATTTCCATAGGATAAAATTGAGGATAGATATGTCCCCAGGATACAAGACATAGAAGTTGGATTTTGATGTGGAGTGCTTTTGGGATCAACACCTATTGGCAAGTGAAGGAAGCAGTATTGTGTAGAGTGAGGAGTTGGCTGCTACACAGTTACAAGGCATGAACTGATCTCATGGTCGTTCAGGGGTTGGATAGCCTGTAGAGTGGTCCCAAATGGCACAAGAGACCAGACTTTTATAACCTGACATTTCCAGTACTGAATGTGTCCATAGAGAGCAGGTATCTTTATGCAGCTGAGAGTAATTCCCAATAGCTGGGGGAATAAATGCTTTATTCCTGATGTTGGTGGGAGATCAGTGCAGTACATGACAGTTGTCACTAAATACACTCAAATCATCGAAATAACCTAAGTACTGCTGCAAACAAAGCCTATGACTTAAAAGATTTTCTTGAAGAAAATGTTCAAAATCTAAAGTAAAAATGAACAATATATGACGCTTAGAAAGAATATGATAGTTAAAGATGAAAGATAAATGATGTCCAGCATTTAAATTACTAATATACATATATGATTTATTGAGATATAATTCACATAAATTACTAATATTCTTGAGCAAAACAGAAAGATAAAATAATAAATTCCCATATGATAACTAAAATTAATGAAAAACTGAATAGTAAGTTCAAAAGAAATTAAAAGCAAATGACTCAGAATATATTAACCCTATCATATTGTGATGAATTTATTAAAGAAAGAGTACAACAGAAATTGAGGAAAAAATCAGTAGATCATGTCCTTAGGTGGACTATTAGGATGATTCCTTACTGTTTCACAATAACATTTGGTACCACAATACAATAGAATAATATTTACAATATTTTAAAGAAAAAAAAATCATGTCACATGAACTTTATTTCCGATTATTTGTTCTTCACATTTGAGATTAACATTAAGATGTAATGTGATACAAAGTTCTCAGTGAATCTACCACCCATGAACCCAGATTTAAAAAAAAAAAATTTGAAAGCTGTAATTAGCAGAGCAAATAAATGAAAATAGAGGACTAATAAACAAACAAACAAACAAAAAACAACTATGGTTGGTGCAGTAAGCCCTGAAAACTAACTTCGGTCTAGAACTAAGGGAATAATGATTTACAAACAAAACACAAATGTTATAAACCTTGGTAATGTAAAAATAAAAATGCAGGGGCTGGACAGAAAAAAAATGAATGTGTGAGGAAATTTAGTTGTGTTCATTTTTCCATCTTTCATGGTGGGAACTTTCCATCAAGATAAACAAAACAAGACAAATTTAAAATGTAATCCATTTATGTATTGTATTCAAGTATGTAAAACGGAGGGACTCAATGATTACAAGTTTTAAAATTGGACCAAAATATAAAAGGGAAAAGCAAGCAAAAATAAAAATAAATTAGAAGGTCACAAAAAAAGAGTACACTCTAAAAGGACATTATAACTGGTATTACATCAAACTACACAAATCATACATGCAGGAAATACTGCAAGAAATAGACTGAAACACAATAGTGTTTAACTCATTTATTATGCCCTTGGAAACTGAACACACACAAAAAAATAGAGCACCTGAATAAAATGATAACTAATATCAGCTATATAAATAGATGGAAAAGTAGACAGTCCCACAATATATTTTGCTCTGATATAGATAAATCATTTTTGTAAGATAAATGGCATATATTTTTAAATGACCCTATATTTTAAAAATTCTATAAGTTTTATAAAAATCCTTCCAGTTTATTTTCACACTCTTTCTAAACCAATCTTGAATCAAATAGAAAATCAGAACCAAATTGTAGAAAATAGCAATAGTTAAAATAACCTCTATTAAACATATAAATCCAGAAATAAACAGAAGAGAATGAAGAATGAATTGAACAGTCAACTCAAATTTAGAAAATGAGTGGAGAGGAGGCATTATTAAGGCTATAGTAAATACATACATTAATGAGTTAGAAAAATGAAAGGAAATAGACATACTAATTCTAACTCGTATTAGGACCTCTTATACAAGAAATAATTAAAATGTATCCATATTAATTAATATAAAAGGGGAAATTTAACTTTATAAAATTGGCTATGAAATGGGAAAAATTATTTAAAAGAGAAAATGTATTACTGTGTTTCCCTGAAAATAAGACCTAGCCGGATCATCAGCTCTCATGAGTCTTTTGGAGCAAAAATTAATATAAGACCCGATCTTATTTTAACATAATATAAGACCAGGTATAATATATAATATAACATTATATTATATTATATTATATTATATTATATTATATTATATTACATTACATTACATTATATTATATTATACCGGGTATAATACAGTATAATGTAATGTAATGTAATGTAATGTAATATAATATAATATAATATAATATAAATACTGGGTCTTATATTAATTTTTGTTCCAACAGACGCATTACAGCTAATTGTCCAGCTAGGTCTTATTTTCGGGAAACATAGTATATATGTATTTATACACACACACAAATCCATGAGTGGAAATAGTTTGTACAACTAAATGGAAATAGATTTGAACACTCTAGGTTGAGATGGATCATTTTTCTTGAAGAATACAAATTAGCAAAAATATCTCAAGAAGATATATAAAACTTGAATATACACTGGAGAATAAAAGAAACTGAGAAAGTTTCTAATGGGTTAGACCCTAAACATTAAATTCTAACTTTAAATTTCAAGGAACAGATAATCTCAAGACTATTTAATTCTCAGCCCTCGTTTTACTTGATGTATAAGCAAGATTTGACAGAGTTGGCCCTGCTTAGCCCTTCCATTCTTCCCCCAGCCCTAACCTGGGCCTTCCCCATTAGAATGCCTTCTCATCACAACTAACGGAAATTGTATTTTCCATGTTCTCAAGCCAACAAGCTTTAACACCATGAGTTATTCTTCTCTTTTTCTCACACTGCACACCTATTCCACCGATAAATCTTATCGACTCTACTTCAAAATATATCTAGCTTCTCTGAAAACTGGACTTTTCTCATTTCCCCATCACACCACCCTGGTCTAAACCACCATCTCTCATCCAGACATTCCAGTAACCTTCTCACTGATACTCCAACCTCTGACCTAGCTTCATTTTTTTTTTTTTTGAAAATTGTTCTTATCCACCTTGGCCACGTATATGTAGTCTTTTGCAACAAAGCAGCCAGAATGCTATTATACAAAAAATCAGAACATATTATTTCTCTGTTTAGACCCCTTCCAATGTCTTCCTGTCTCACTCAGAATAACAAAAAATGCCCAAATCATCCAGAAGACCAAAAATGATCTGACTTCTTGGTATTTGTCTGATTCTAATCTCCCTTTATTCTCCCCCTTGCTCACATTAGTCTAGTATAAAAACAGATGATCACAATGACTCCATCTTATACTCTGGACTCCATCTTGTTGGATAAAATAAATCGCACTGACAATGCTGACTTGCCAAAAAGAAGTTATTTGCTGAGAAATAATTTTTCAAGGACTAAAAAATAGCTATGCTTTTCAAGGACTATGCAAAAATATTTCTTTCTCAGTAATAGAAAGATGTTCATGAGAAACCAATTATAAAAGCTAAATTTTCGTTCAATCATAATTCTTGATAAACAACTAACGTAACCTGAATGATCTTCCCCTTTCTGCCCCCCACCCCCTTTAAAAGCCCCTGCACCTAATCCCTAGATGGGACATCTTCTGGTTGCTGGCAGAATCTGTGTTCCCAGATAGCAATTCAAGACCCCCGAATAAATACTTTTCTTATCTTGCAGCCTTGTCTTTTTTCTCTCAGTCGACACCCAGCTACACCATTCTACTAGTCTTTGTTGTGACATGCAAAGTATGTTCTGCCTTCAGGGTCTTGTCACTTGCTGTCCCTTCTACTTAGAATGTCCTCCCATGTAACTGTGTAGCTCACTCCATCTTCGGTTTAGTTCAAATGTCAGCTTTTCAGTGAGACTGTATTTTTCTATTGCTGCCATAACAAATCACCACAACTCAGCACCTTAAAACAACATAAATTTCTCACTTTATCTCTCTGTAGGTCAGAAGTCTGGTTCTGTTTGTCTGCTTTCTCTTCTCCAGGTTTCAGCAGGCCCAAATCAAGGTATCAGCCAGGGTAGGTGTTTACCTTGAGTCTTTAGGGAAAACGTGCTTCCAAGCTCAGTCAGGTTGGTAGAATTCAATTTCTTGCAGCTGTAGGACTGACATTTCTGTTTTCTTGCTGGTTGTCAGTGGTCTTTCTCATCTCATTAAGGTTGCCTGCATTCTTCATCAAGTTAACTCCTCCATCTAGTTTATTTTTTTTCCTTTTCATACTTCTAATCTCTCTGACTCTCCTGCCAAACCTCATCTGCCTCCAATTAGAGAAAGTTGTCTGCTTTAAGAACTCATATGATCAGATTGGGATCACCCAGATAACCTTGGATAATCTCCCTATTTTAAGTCAGTAAACAATTATATTTACAAAGTTCCTTTTGCCATGTAACATAATATATCCATAGGTTCCAGGGATTAGATTGTGCACGTCTTTGTGTGGCCATTCTGCCTACCACCCCACTTTGACCACTCTCTGTTAGATAATTGTTTGTTCATTTATGAACAAATGATATACAAACTCCTAAAATATAATTCCATGAAGGCAAACATTTTATACTGTTTCAGTCACCGTAGTATCCTTAGTGACTAAAAGGGTACTTAGCACACAGTAGATGTTCAAGCACTTACTGGATAAATAGATTAAATAATATTTAATGTCTGAACATGTGGAGAAAAAAGTAAATCTTCTATATTAATCAATTTATTTCAAACGTAGCACAATGCCGTAACAAAATTTGACAAAGATAGTTCAAACAAGAAAAATGCAAATATGGACACCAGACTATTGCCTGTGATGACCCCAGAGAGAAAAGTAGAATTAGGGGAGGATGTGAAGAACTTTTATACTTTATTTTGAATAATTATTTATTGTTTAAAATTTTTACAACAAAGATACATTTAGTTAATATTCAGGCAATTAAATTTTATAAAGACTTTTTTACCCTCAAAACTAAAAAGCAAACCAAAAAAACGTGTAACTATAGTCAAATTGATAAAAATAAAAATTTTCACAAGAATCATTTGGACATCAACAATGCGGTGTTAATGTTAACCTGGAAAAAATAAATGTAAACAAATAACCAGGCAATTTCTTAATCAAAAGAGTAGCATGGGGTAGTCATAAAGATATTATATTCAATGACACAGGTTTTATAAAAGGTTGGTATTGGCACATGGATAGACAGATTAACAGAACAGAATATAAACTCCTCAAATAGCACAAAACATGTATTGGAAATTAATATATGATATAGGATTCACTCCATCCAGTAAGAATTTTTTAGTAAATAACACTTGGATACCTTTAATAGTTTGACAACAAATAAATAAAGCTGGACCCAGATCTCACTTTTCATACTCAAATAGATTGTAGGTGGAGCATAGATTTTTAATTAATAAAATAAAAACTAAAATATTGCTAGAAAACACATAAGTGAATATTTTTCAGATCTTAAGTTAGATAAAGTGTTTCTATGAAAGACATAAATCCTAGCACCAAAATGGAACCAACTGATAAATTTAATTATGGAAAAATGTTAAATTTGTATACAACAAAACTTCAGCCCCATTAACAAAGGTAAAAAATGAATAGCAAATCTGATAAAATATGCATCTCATATGCATATATTATATACATAAATCACATATATGTGACAGAAGACTAATTTTCCTTAAAAAAAAAGAATCTTTTTTGAAATGACCAAAACTCAGATACAAAAATGGTCAAAAGAAATAAACATCATTGCCTAGGAATTGAATTACAACAGTCAAATGACATATAATTAAAGAAATGCAAATTTGAACACTTTGATACCACTTTTCACCAATGATATTAATAAATGTTAATAAGTAATATACAAAACTCTCATGCACTCTAAAAGATACTGCGACGTGTACAATAATTTTGAGAGGCATTTTGATCGTGTGTCCTTCTATTTACCTATCATCTATATCTATGTACATAAAGAATAGACTCCAGAAATAACACAAAATACATGTGAGAAGATACACTTTTTTTTTCCTTTGGAAAAGAGTTTTAGTCTTTATTTTATTTTTATTAGTTTCAGGTGTACAAAACAAGGTAATATACACTTTTTAATGAGCATGTCTTTTGACCCATATCTATTCCATTCTTGAATTTGTATGATAAACTTACACAATTGTGTAAAAGATGTAATAGAAGATTAATTTTACTGCACTATCCATATTTAGATAAACTGAAATAAGTACATTTTAAGAAAGCATTGATAAATAAATTAATGCACTTCCATATGATGATGTGCTATACAGATGTTATAAAGAATGAGGTAGCAAGAAATATTTGAATAGTTTGCTAAGCTTTTCCACTGTAAAATTCCTCCTTTAATAAATATCTTGAGGGAAATACTTGGATACAATACAAATATCTTACGCATATTTCTCCTCAAAGTGGGAAATGTATTTATCAACCAGAGCACAGTATTTTTATACAGTTCTTATTGTCTGTAGCCTTATAATATGCAGTCAAAATACTGTTTTCCAAAGTTAATTATATTAATTTTGTTCCCTACTCCTTTCAGTGTGATTATGTTAGTGATCTGTAATACCATTAGACTATAGTGAACTTAGTTTTCTTTGTAATAGTCTTTACTATTCATTCATTCATTCATTCATTCATTCATTCATTCATTTATTCATGCTATAGCTGCATTCTACTTCTTAACCAGTATAGAGCTTTAGGAAAGAATTTCTAAGATGTTTGGAGAATCAAAGCAAGTGATTCTAAATCAGTTTGCACTGAGTTCATTTTAACTGTAACTTACAGATGTGTTCGGATTTCCAAAATGTATAGGAGCATATTATGTAAGGACAAATTTTCTTCTGTCCTTAGGTATTTAGGTTTAACTGTCACTCATAAAACACACATAGCACTGTACTATCAACAGGACGATTTGAACACTTGACAACTGTTGTACAAATACAGTAATTTATTAAAACCTTGGGGAAGTTTTCTCTTCTGCAGTATGAATAGCTTTTCTTTCATTCTTGCACAGAACGCTAAGGCAGAGAGCCTGTGATCAGAGTGTATTAGAGATGGGCTTCAGGACAGGGAGTCACCGCGTATTGGTGTTTCTGTTTGATTCTTTTCAGTAAAAATGCCACTTGCAGCAGAAGTACACATAGAGAAAGAGAAAGTGACAATTCTGAACAAGGAAATCAGGCAAGGCTGGAGATGCCTTCTGATAAGTCTGTTAAATCTAAAAGGTTTTCCTTTGCAGCCCAGCCTTTGCTATAATATTCTTTTTCTGCTGTGGGCAAAGTGACTGTCTGGACAGCTACAGCCTTTCTTTCTAGCTGGCAGGAATGTACCTAGAAGTTGACAAGCAGCCCACATAATGTGGCTTGTCCTTATTACTGAAGACAGGCTAAAAATGCATTGCTTGCGCTGGTGCTCATTGTTGCAGCTGCTACTAATGAGGTGTATTGATTTTTGTTTTTGTTTTCATAACCAAGTGAGACTCTAGATGTCCTATGACAAGTCACAAATGTGGTTATTTTTTCAGGTGTGGATCTAGATAATTCTATCAGACCTGTCTATAATAATCTTCAATTGTAAATGGCTCTATTTTGTGTGTATGTACTGCAGATGCTAGACTTCACAATTTTACATTATTTCTAACTGCTTTTTAGGAACATTTGGCTTTCATTTTGTCCTTCTTAAGATAAAAAAATATTTAAATTAAAAATGTGTTAACCTTCCTAATATCTCAATCTGATAGTCTATTTCATGTGTAACATGAAACTTACATGGAAATATATTCAGCATTAAAAAATCATGTTTTCAAATAATATTTAATAAAATGTGAGCTATTCATAATATAATAGAAACAGTATATAATAAACAAAACTGATTTAATTTCAGTTCTGTAAAACCATATGTACCTCTACTTGTATTTCAAAATGTTAATAGTTGGAACTAGAGAGTCCAGAAATAGATCCAAACATGTATAGTCAGTTATGTTACACAAAGAATCCAAGATAATATAAGTGAGCAAGGATAGTTTTCTCAATAAATGGTTCTGAATCAACTGGACATCTACATGTCAAAAATTGAAAAACAAAATAAAAGGAACCTTAACCTCAAACCATATAAAAATTTAATTCAAAATGGATCATAGACTTAAACGTAAAACCTAAAACCATAAAAACTATGGAAGAAAACAAGAGAAAATCATTATGACTTGGGTTGGTCAAAGATTTCTTAGATATAACACAAAGAATACAAACATATATAAAAAGTTAAGTTAGACTTCATCAAAATTAAAAACTTTAAATTTCTGTCAAAAAAGTTCTTGAAGAGATATTGTTAAGAAAATTAAAAGGTAAGTCACAGACTGGAACAAAATATTACAAAACCAGAATATATAAAGAACTCTCAAAAATCAATATAATCAATAAATCAATCAATAAATAAATGATGGGCATAAGATTTTCACAGACACTTCACCAAAGAAGATATACATGAGAAAGCAAAGAATCAAGAAAGCATGCAGTTTACATCATTAATCACTAGGGAAATAAAAAGTAAAACAACAAGTTACCACTACATATCTATTACAAGGGCTCAGATTAAAAGAAAAAGAAAAACAAAAAGCCAACAAACAAAAAAACCCCCCAAAATCTGACTGTATAAAATGGTGGCAAGGATGCAGACAACAGGAATGCTCATATATTGCTGATAGAAATGCAAAATGCTACAGTCACTTTGGAGCAAAGACTTATCTCTGCACAAAGACTTATACATGAAGGTTCTTAGAAACTTTACTCTTGATTGTCAAAAATATTAAATAAAGCCATATCTGTCAACTGGTAAACAGATAAACTGCCAAAGAATAATTAGAAGATAAAATTAGGAAAGGAATTTCATTCAAAACAAAATTTTAAAATACTTAGAAAAAATTTAACCGAAGAGATGTACTTATACATGTAACACTACAAAATATATTAATAAGAAAAATTGGAGCATATACAAATAAATCAAGAAATATTTTATGATTAGAAACTGGAATTTTCAATATTGTTATGATAAAAATTCTCCCCAAATTAACCTATACATTCAATGTAATCGCTATCAAAATAACACGTTTTTACTTTCTAGATACTGACAAACTCATCTGAAAATTTGTTTACAAATACAAAAGACCTTAAACAACTAGAATAACTTTGAAAATTAAGAACAAATTTGAAGGAGCTATACTCCCTGCTACTCAGTAATCAAAACAGTGTGGAACTGTTGTGTGATGGGCATAAAGATAATGAAATGAAATTGAGAGTCCAGAAATAAACCCTTATATTTATGGGTGTTTTTTGTTTGTTTGTTTGTTTGTTTATTTTACAAAGGTTCTGAAGTAATTCAATGGGGTGGGGGGGGAATAGCATTTTCAACAATGATTCTGGAACAGTTGGATATCCATATGCAAAAATATGAATATTGACACCCCATACCAATACACAAATACTAACTAAAAATGAAGTACAAATCTGAAAATAAGAGTTAAAATAATAAGTTTTCTAGAAGAAAATATAGAAAGAAATTTTCATGACCATGGGTTAAAGAATTCTGAAATATGACACCAAATTACATAAAAGGAAAAAACTGATAAACTGGACTTAATCAAAATTTAAAATTTGAGAGCTTCAACATACACCAATAGCAAAATTAAAAAACAAGCAAGGCTTAAAAAATATTTTTCAATCATATATCCAATAATGGACTTGTATCCAAATTGCACAAATAATTCTTACAACTTGATAATAGGAACATAACACAATTTTTAAAAAGGTCAAAATACATGAATAGAAATTTCACCCAAGAAAATATATGAAGAGGTAATGAACATGTAAAAAATGCTCATCATTATCAGTCTGTAGGTAAATACAAATTAAAACCCCAATGAGATATCATTATGCTCCTACTTGAATAACTAATCAAAGAGACACAAAATAACAATTGTTGTTGAGAATGTGGAGAATCTTGCTCTTGAATTGCTGGTAGGAATATAAAATGGTAAATCTACTTTGGAAAATATTTTGTCACTATATGAGTGAGAAAACCTATTCTCACATATCTACTCAAGAGAGATACAAACATATATCCTCACAAAGACTTATGTACAAATGTTTATAGCAAAATTACTCATATTTAGTAAAAAACTGAAAATAATTCAGATGTCTATTAATTGTTAAAAGGATAAACAAAATGTGGTATATCTACCTATACAATGGAATATTATTCATTATTATGAAGGAAAAAATTACTGGTTATTGTGCTACAACATGGATGGACCTTAAAACCATTATGCTAAGTAAAAGAAGGCAGATGCAATAATTTATGTATTGTAAGATTCCATTAATATCAAAACTCCATGAAAGGCAAAGATGATTGATCCATGGTTGTCTGAGATTGATGGTGGGAACAGGGATTGACTTCAAATGGGAATAAGAGAACACTTTGGGGTAATGGAAATGTTTTAAAACTGGATTATAGTGATGGTTGCACAACTCTATACATTTATGTAAAATAATTTAATTATGCTTTTACAATGCATGAGTTTATAACATGTAATTTACATACAAAAACTAAAAATAAAAGAGAAACAACATGTTAGCGTTGGTTATTTTCAAATTAACAATTCTGTATTACAGGAAAATGAGTTCTAACAATGTTGAAAGAAAAAGAAAAAAGCTTCCTTTGTCTTTTTCTTTCCTTTTGCTTGCCTAGTTTAATGTTAATACATGAAAGTCCTCAGATTTTAGTGACACTCAGAACAGCAGGTAGGTCTACTAATTGTTCTGTTCCACATTTATTCTTTACTCCAATCTTTTTCCAGCATGTCTTGCTGAACAGTGAATTAGGGCCTCAGCGCTATCAATGCTTTCAGACAAAATTTCACAAAGTACATTCCACCAGATGTTAATGGATGTTATTTCCCCTCCCCACAATCTCAAAATATTTATGGTTCAATAAGTTGGATAACAGTGGGCTAAAAATAAAAAAAATAAAAACATAAAGCTTTCATTACTGCAGAGCCTCTCAGAGTCCTTAGCATGTTATTATAATTGTTTTGTTTTATACAACATATAATACATCACCACAGTTAGTCAGAGACCCACTGAAACCAACATCAATGATCAATATGAAGCCCAAGCATATGATGGTCACTGTATCTAGCTGTTGATAAGAGAACAGAGAGAGACAGAATGTGCCTTTCCCTAGTCAGAGATCAATCATACCACCACACTTAATTGCAAAGGAGGCTGGAAATGTAGGCCAACATTGGGCACATGAAAAAGAAGAAACAGAAGAAATGGATGTGATTGACATCTAGCCAGTGTCCTTATTGAGGGTAACTCACTTGATTCTTTGGTTTACATCCCACAGGTTTCCCAGTGATGGATGGAACATGACTTCAGATATGTATACCCTACATCTCTCCAGAAGAATATGATGTATCTGACTATCTGACTTCATTTCTTTAAAATGTTCTACTCTTCATTATCTGTAATGCTTGTCCTCTATTATGTATGATTTGTGTGTGTGTGTGTGTGTGTGTGTGTGTGTGTGTGTGTTCCAAAAACGTCCATATATAATAATCCTGTGCAGGAAAAATTCTTTTTTAAAGCTCTTTAAAGAACAATTTTCCTCCACATGCAAAACACGTTTATTATCTACAGCTCATTCTTTTAACAACAGAACTAATATTTGTGGATTTTTTTTTATAGTTTTCACATCACATTTATAGGCAAAATTCATGTAACCCCCATAATTTTCCTGGAAGATATATATTACTATCCCAATTTTACAAATA
This sequence comes from Rhinolophus sinicus, assembly GCF_057876585.1. Classification (NCBI taxonomy): domain Eukaryota; kingdom Metazoa; phylum Chordata; class Mammalia; order Chiroptera; family Rhinolophidae; genus Rhinolophus; species Rhinolophus sinicus. The sequence goes on from NC_142503.1 coordinate 142,067,717, forward strand.
AACTCAAGTAGTGAAGTACAGTATACCTTTTCACTGTCACTGAAAAACAGTATGACATATTTTAGGGAATACCTGACAGGAATTCTTGGTACAAGTTCAAATCAGATAATATTGACGGATATTTCTTCTCATTCAGGGGCAATTTTGAGAAACTACCTTTATGAAACAAAAGGTACATTAGAAAGAAGGGCTTACTCATGCATTCATTACAATGTATTCCTTTATTCATTGAGTATTGTTTTTAGATCCCTATGCTAAGTACCAAGATTATAAAGAAATTTAAAACCAATTTTTTAATCTCCTTTATAGACCTTTAAATCTAGAGTGCCAGACCTTCTTCACTGAAGATTTCCTAGTAGGAAATTGAAGAAAATAAGATTGGAGAGGAAACAGATGATAAAGGTCCCTAAACGCCAAGAAAAAAATGTTAAGATTTTCCATATAGGTAATGGGATCTAATTATTTCAGAACAATTATCCATATCTGAAATTATTCTATTTATTTCTATCGTTTTACTGGGAGATACGGGAGTATTATGAGCAATCATATGCCAACAAACTAGATAATTTAAGTAAAATGGATAAATTCCTAGAAGAATACAAACTACAGAAAACTGAGTCCACATGAAATAGACAATCTGAATAGACATATATAACAGGAATTAAATTAATTTAGAAACTTCCCACAAAGAAAAGCCCAGGGCCAGGTGACTTAGTTGGTAAATTCTACCAAATGCTGAAAAAAACAACATTAACACATATCATTGGCAAACTCAAAAACAAAACAAACAAACAAACAAACAAAAAACAAAGTATACTTCACAAATTGGTCTGTGAGGTCAGTATCGTGCTAGTACCACAACCAGACAAAGACATAATAAAAAAAGAAACCAGAGAGCAATATCTCATGAATATAAATGTAGAAGTCCTGAATAAAATATTACCAAAACAAAACCTGCAAGATATAAAAAAGATTATACTACATGACCAAGTGGGATTTATCCTATGAATGCAGAATTGTTTAATATCCAAAAACCAGTCATTATAATAAACCATATTAATAGAAGAAATGATGAAAATACACATGATCATCTCAATAAACAGAGAGAACTTGGAAAACTCCAAGATAAAATCACTCAAGAAACTGGAAATAGAAGGAAACCTTATCAACCTAATGAAGGGCATCTATGAAAAACTAACATGTAACAGCATATTCTATAATGAAAGACAGAATGCTTTCAACCTGAGATCAAGTACGTATGTCTATTGTAAATAACACTGCAATGAACATAGGGGCACATAAGTCTTTTGAATTAGTGTTTTGGATTTCTTCTGATAAATACCCAGAAGTGGAATTGCTTGGTCATAAAGTAGTTCTATTTTTAATTTTTTGAGGAACCTCCATGTTGTTTTCCATAGTGGCTGCACCAATTTGCAATCTCACTAAGAGTGCATGAGGGTTCTCTTTTTTCTACATCCTCACCAACATTTGTTTGTTGATTTATTGATGACAGCCATTCTGGCAGGTGTGAGATGGTATCTCATTGTGGTTTTAACATGAATTTATCTGATGATTAGTGACACTGAGAATCGTTTTATATGTCTATTGGCTATCTGTATGTCCTCTTTGGAGAAATGTCTATTCAGGTCCTCTGCCCATTTTTTTAATTGGATTGTTTGTTAAAGGTGTTGAGTTCCATGAGTTCTTTACAAATTTTGGATATCAACCCCTTATCAGATGTATCACTGATGAATATCTTTTCCCATTCAGTAGGTTGTCTTTCATTTTGTAGATGGTACATATATACGATGGAATATTACTTGGCCATATAAAAGAATGAAATCTTAATATTTGGTACAACATGGATGGACCCAGAGGGTATTATGCTAAGTGAAATAAGTCAGACAGAGAAAGATAAATACCATATGATCTCACTTATATGTGAAATATAAAGAACAAAATAAACGAACAAACAAAACAGAAACAGACTCATAGAGTGATGATTGTCAGATGGGAAGGGGGTTGGGAGGCTGGGCACAAAAGGTGAAGGGATTAAGAAGTATGAATTGGTAGTTACAAAATAGTCATGGGGATGTAAAGTACAGCAAAGGAAATATAGTTAATAACATTGTAATAACTATATGTACTGTCAGATGGATACTAGACTAACCAGGGGGATCACTTTGTAAGTTATATAAATGTTTAACCACTATGCTATACACTTGAAAATAATATAAAATAATATTGAATATCAACTGCATTTGAAAAAAATTAATAAATTAGAGATGATAAAATGTAAAGAAACAAACAAAACAAAAACAAAAGTAAACAAGTTTGTCTGCTCCAGTCATTTTTATTGAACACTGTGGTGGAGATACTAGCCAGGACTATCAGACAAGGTAAAAAAATAGGCATCCAGTTAGGAACAAAGAAGTAAAATTATGTCTATTCACAGATGACAAGATCTTATATATAGAAAATTCTAAGGAATCACAAATTTAAAAAAACACACACATTATAACTAATAAACAACTTCAGCAGGTTAGAGGACACAAAAATAAACTTCTATACACCATCAATAAACAACCCAAACATTAAGACTATAATTCCATCTACGATAGCATCAAAAACATCAAATATGTGGGAATAAGTTTAACAAAAGTAGTGAAAGACTTTTACAATGAAAACTACAAAACATTCATGAAAGTAATTCAAAGAGACCTGAATAAATGGAATGACATCTCATGTTCACGAATTAAAAGACTTAATATAAGCAACATGTCTATACTCCCACAAATAAATCTACACATCAAATACAATCTTTACCAAAATCCCAGCTGGCTTTTTTGAATAAATTGAAAACTGATCCTAAAATTTATATGGAAATGCAAGTGTCCCAGAATAGTCAAGACAATCTTGAAAAGTAGAAAAAGTTGAATGATTCAAGGTTTTCAATTTTAAAACTTACTATGAAGCTACAGTAATCAAGATAGTTTGTACTAACGAAAAGGATAGATACAGTCTACTGGAATAGAATTGACAGACCATAAATAAACCTTTACATTTACAGTTAATTAATTTTTAAACAGAGTGCCTATTCAATTTAATTGGGAATGCAAATTCTTTTCAACAAATAGTGGAAATCAAAATGCAAAGGAACGAAATTAGACACCCTGCCTGTGAGTATATACAAAAATTAACTCAAATGGATCATCATCGAAATAGAACATCTAAAACTATTAAATTCATAGAAGAAAACATAAATGTAAATAAATCTTTGTTATCTTGGCTTAGACAAGACACCAAAATCACAAGCAATAAAGGAAAAAATAAATTGACTTTATCAAAATCAAAAACTTTTATACTGTGAAGAATACCAACAAGAAACAGTTGCAAATGATATATATTAATATTATAAAGAACGTATATCCAGAATATATAACAAATTCATGCAATAACAGATATACAAAGGACTCAACAATTTTTTTTAAAAAGCCAATTTTAAAAATTAGCTAAGGATTTGAATAGTTATTCCTTCAAAGAATATAAATAAATAGCCCATTAAGTACATAAAAGAATACTCAATATCTTTAGATATTAGAAAAATGACAAATCAAGCCACACTGAGACATCAATCTGATACAGATAAGACTTAATTTCAGTAGCTACCTCGCTCCTCCTTTGGTGACCTTTCTCTCCCAATCTATTCCAAGCCTTCATCCAGCCTATAAAATATACTAACAGAAGGGTAACGGAATTGTACAATTACGAGGGCATGATTTACATTGCCTTCTATTATAATGAAGCACCCTGAATTTGTGCAATGCCTTGGTATTACCTCAATATGTATGAAATTGGAACAATGAGAAAACTTTAATGGTAGTAACATTAGCAAGATGTCAGAGTAGAGTAGGCAAGCTCTGGACCCTCCTTTTGCCCACAAACATACCAATTCAGCAACAATTGACAGGTACATTTCCTGGGTGAAAAATCTAGAAACTAAATAAAAGGCTCTTGCACTCCGGGAGAATGTGAAATCCGACACATCAAAGACAGTAGGGAGATTGGGGAAACCCTCTCACCAAAGTACCTACCCCAGGCTCAGTGCCTTATGATCAGAAAGAGACTTCAAAGCTCCCAGCTTCACTTCGGGTATGAAAGGGGTTGATACATGTATCTAGTGCACTTAACTTTTCAGAGGAGCTTCCCAGAGTCCTGGCTTCTGTCTTGCCAGTCTTAGAACTTTGATAAGCCCACATAGTCGAGCCACCTGGGTAAAAGTGGAGATGGAGGCTTGGGCTGGTAGACACCATAGATCATTACCCTGCTCAGCACCAAACAAGCAAACAAAAAAATCCAAGTTCACAGCTTACCCCTAGGAAAGGACAGAGTTGATCTGTTTATCCAAAACTTCAAATTCCCCAGAGCTGCCCGAAAAAGTGTTGCGATTATTGAAGGTCTGATGGATCCAGCACAGTATAGTCACCTGGGCAGGGAGAGGGAGAAAGAGATGGTGTCTTGGTCTGGTAGACACTATAGATACCCCCCACCCCGTTGCTCAGCACAAGGGAGTGTATAAAAATCCCAGCTCAGCTACCCCCAGGGACAGAAAAAGTTGACCTCCCCTCCCACTTCTCCAGGGAGGCCCAAAGAACCAGTGATATCTGACTTGCCAATCTTGGAGCTCTAGTGGGTATGCAATAGTCTAGTTACCTGGGAAAGAACACAGATAGTGGTGTGAACTACATGCCATAGCTCCCTCCTCCCTGGCTCAGCACAGAGCAAATGGAAAAAAACCACAGCTCCATGCCTATCTGTGGAGAGGGAAAAAGTTGGTAGAGATCCCCAGAATCTCAAGCCAGGCTGATTGAGGTCTTCACTCATACAAGGCCAGTTTGTGAAGACTGGGAGAGATGCCTGCTTTGTGTAATGCACCAACAATTCTTGTAGGTGGTTGAATGTAAGCTATTAGCTTAAATAGACTGTTTAACTATAAGATATTTTATGTATGCCTCAAGGCAACCACACACACACAAATGCCAATAGAAATTACACAAAAGAAAAAGAGGAATCAAAGTACATCAGTACAAAAAAAAAAAATCAACAAAACACAAAGAAGACAGATAAAGAGGGAAATACAGAGAAAAGAAATACAAAATTAACAAAAAACAACTCTCAAAATGCAATAGTAAATCTTTCCCTATCAATAATTACTTTAAATGTAAATAGATTAAACTCCCCAATCAAAAGACAGAGAGGAACCGAATAATTAAAAGAAAGAAAGAAAGAAAGAAAGAAAGAAAGAAAGAAAGAAAGAAAGAAAGAAAGAAAGAAAGAAAGAAAAGAAACCCAACTATATGCTGTCTACAAGGAATTCACTTTAGAGTTAAGAACACACATAGGTTGAGTGAAGGGACAGAAAAAGGTATTTCCTGCAAATCGTAACCAAAAAAGAGCAGGGAGTAGCTAACCTTACTTTGAACGAAACAGATTTTAAGTCAAACCCTGTCACATGAGACAAAGAAAAATAGTTTATAATCTACCAGAAAGATATCAAAATATACTGGGAGTGCCAAAAAAATGCATACAAGTGACTTGTATTCATCTTTTGTTATTGGCATATATTGAATATTACAATTTTAACACAGTTTTTTTTCCTTTCTTAAAATGTGTACACATTTTTTTTGGCACCCTCTGTATATGCATCCAACGTCAGAGCACCTATATATATATAAAGCAAACATTGGCAAAACAGAAGGGAGAAATAGACAGCAATACAATAACAGTAGGAGACTTCAATATCCCACTCTCAATATAGGAGAGAACATCCAGACAGAGCATCAGAAAGGAAACAGAGGATTAGAATAATATTGCATTCAAATCTAACAGATAAATATAGAACATTCCATTCATCATAATATACATACTTCTCAAGTACACATGGATCTTTGTCAAGGATAAATCACATTTTAGGTCACAAAACAAGTTGTAACAAATTTAAGAAAATTAAAATCGATCAAGTATATTTTCTGATCACAATATTAATTAATACTCAAAATTAAGAGCAGGCGCAGAACTGGAAAATTCACACATATGTAGAAATTAAAGCACGTAAGGTGGAACAACCATGGTGTTAAAGAAGAAATCAGAAGGGAAACTAAAAAAACACCTCAAAAACAACAAAAAAAAAAGGGAAAAAAGACATACAACATACAAAACTTATAGAATACAGCAAAATCAGTACTAAGAGGGAAGTTCAGAGATAAATGCCTACATTAAAAAGAAGAAAGATCTCAAAAAAAAAAAACACCTAATTTTAAACATCAAGGAGCTAGAAAATGAAGAACAAACTTAACCCAAAGATAGCAGGGAAGAAAATAACGCAGCAGAAAGGAATACAATTTAAAAAAAGAAAAGAAAAAGAAATCAATAAAAGAGTTGTTTTTTGTTTTTTGTTTTTTTAAAGAAACACAGTTGACACAACCTTACCTAGTCTAAGAAAACAAAAAAAAAAAGGGAGAAGATACAAATATTAAAAGACACAGAAATTAAAAGAGAGACTTTAGAACTGATACCACCAAATGTAAAGGGCAATAAGATACTACTATGAACAAGTACATGCCAACAAACTGGATAAGCTAGAAAATGGATATTCCTAGAGATATACAGCCTACAAAAACTAAATTATGAACAAATAAAAAATCCACAGACCTATGACAACTAGTACAGAGATTAAATCATTAATCAAAAACCTCCCAACAAATAACTCCAAAATGAGATGATTTTCATTGTGACTTTTACCAAACATTTAAAGAGTAAATAAACACCAATCCTTCCTTTTGAAATTTAGATAAGATATATAGAAGCACCCAGCACAGTGACTTACACCTGAAGAGGAATAATATAAGTTGGTTAAATAAATTGCAGTTTCACACATTCATCCACAGTATTTGTTGAACGCTCACAATAGGTCCTGAGATAGTAAGTATAAATTGATTTTGGATTAAGGGATGCATTTAGTATTTCCTGCATGTTTTCTCAAGTAGAAGTATCTTACTTCAGCATATATAGAGCAAATGAAGAGTGGAGTTACTAAAATATTTCAGACTCCAAACCCATTCCTAATGATAGTAGTCTGAATTTTTGTATCAGTTTCCTGCATTGTACAATTAACACATAGTGGTTAAGAGCATGGGCTCTGAAGTCAGACCTCACAGAATTAAGTCCTCATCCTGTCCTTTCCCAGCTCTTTGAAATTAGACAATTTATTTTACTTCAGAGTTCTCACCTGCAGGATAGGAATACTCACAGAGCTATCTCATAGGTTTGCTTTGAGGATTAAATATATCAATTTATGTCAAGCATCCAATAATTATTAATTATTTTTGTGTTTATTGTATAAACTTACTTAGTCTCCTCTTCATTTCGTTATTTGGACACAGAGTAAGACACTAAAGTGCATGATTTTAACTTCCTAAAAGATATTTTCATTTGACTCATTAATTTTTTCCTTTAACTCTCCTTTATTTTTACTGTGAGAGGCACTATTTTTTTTTTCTTTTTGAAAGTGATTATGTTCCCCATGTCTTGTTTTCTTTCTGTAATTCACTTCACAAAGATTTCCAGACCTCCTGAGAAAATTTCTCACATACATATTTAATTAGAAACAGGAAGAAAAGTGCAAATCTTGAACAGGTTGAGAGACAACTATAGAAAGAACAGTTTCTCTGACAATGGGAACAAAAAATTGTAATAGACAACCAGAGTGACTTCTTTCATTTTTTGACCTTTAATTGAAAGATTGAAGATAAGTAGTTCCTGCGAGAAAGCAAACGGCTGATTCACTTGCCCTGTAGCTTAAAGTAAAAGAGCTTCCTGGAAGTCTTACTATATATTATGAATCATTCGCTTGTCACTCTACGAAGTTCATAGCTAAGTAAAATGCTGGAAATGGATTGATGGTGCTATGGCAGGCACCAGGGCTAAGGAAAGAGGTAAAAGGCCTCTAGATAATACACCTGGGCCTCCCTCAAGGCATTTTTTGTTAAAGCTGATGTTTCTGACCTAAGGCTTTCCTGTCTCCCTGTATCAGAAAAGATTGCTCTTTAAGAATTCCTACTATTTCACAACATTCCAATCTGTAAAGTTATAAAAAGCCAAGTGTGTGTTATCGTCCTTTCAACAGTCCCTGTGCCCATGGAATTACAGCAGTCCCCCTTTACCCAGGAGGGATACATTCCAAGACACCCCACTAGATGCCTGAAACTGCACCAACCCTATATGTATATATTATGTTTTTTCCTATACATATATACTTATGACAAAGTATAATTCATAAATTAGGCACAGTAAGAGATTAACAACAACTAATAATAAAATAGAATAATTTTAACAATATATTATAATTAAAATTATGTAACTGGCTTTAGGACCATCATTAAGCAAAATAAGGGTTACTTGAACACAAGCACTGCAACACCAGGACAATTGATCTGAAAATCAAGAAGGCTACTTACTAAGTGACTAAGGGGCGGGTAGCGTCTACAGTGTGGATATTCTAGACACAGGGATGATTAACATCCTGGGCAGAATGGAGAGGGACAGCATGAGATTTCATCACGCCACTCAAAATGATATGAACTTAAAACTTTTGAATTGCTTATTTCTGGAATTTTTCACTTAACATTTTCAGACCACACTTGAAATCACGAAAAGTAAAATTGCAGTTAAGAGTTAAGGTGGAACTAGCGTATCTCACGGGGGTATGCAGAGATATATTTTGCAGTACTGGCAATCTTTATTTAAAAAAGTCATTGAAAATCCCATAATAATCAGACACTGGACAAGAAGCTGCTGAAAAAAGGAAAAAACTTGGATTGAAGCCAATATCTGACATGTCATTTTAATAATCCATACAGTCACATATATTTTTCCATCACTTTTCCTCTAAGTCAATAAAATTCATGTCTTTTTGCATTTATTAAATATAATTAGCCATATATGTTATTAATCCTTTAAAGATTTTAAAGCTTTTACCCACTAGGTCCATGTAAATATGGACTGACTGGCAACCACTTCCTCAGACAAATTAAGGGACCGTCTGTTTCCTCCCCCAAATTTCCATTCAATATACTGGACTCATACATTACGCAAAACATGATACACACTTTATCATACAGAGTGATACAGATATCAAAGAGCAAATCTAGTTCATTGAAGATAATCCAAGATTTCTTCAAATGCTACGATAAAAGGGAGCTTAAAGTTGGAATCATATGAAAGTACAGAAAATTCAACAGTAGTTATGGGTTAGGGATAGTTCAATTGTGGGAAGACCTAGAAAGCTTCTTGGATCTTGGATATTAGGAGAGAAAGGGTTGGGGGGAGAGAAAGAGTGAGAGCGCAAGAGAGTATGAATCCTAGGGATATTGTCCAAAGGGAAGAAAGTGAAATGTGGTGTGGAAGAGTGCGTGACTTGAAGGTAGAATATGAGACCTGAAATAGGCAATATAGAGAAACAAGGGTTGAGTGGGCGTTGACTGTGTCTTAGCTATTATTAAACAAACCATTTAGCCATTAATTAATTCAGAAGAAAGGTCACTTATTGTAGGAAAAAACTGCTTGGTTTTGTTATCAAATAGAGTCAGTCACACAATGAATCTGATCCCCACTAATTGCATGATGCTAAGCAAGTTACTTCATCTATCTGAGCCCCCGTTATCTCACTTGTAAAATGATAACCATACCTAATTTTCAGGATTGTCTAAAGTTAACAAGTAATCTATATGAAATATTTTTTCATTATGTTTGGCAATATCTAGCTATATAACAAAAATAATTAATAATAATAATTAACTGGAGAAAGCTGTGAGAAAGTTACTCTTTTATAGACTATATTGTTATGTTATTTTTAAAATTATTACTATTTGTAGTATTAGTATTATCACCAGAATTTAAGCTTCCTAAGGGCAGGGACTTATCTATGTTACTTACTGCTGTATCCCTAATGATTAGAACATTGCCTTGACTACAACATTGGATCAATCAATATTTGTTAAATGAATGATAATAATCATACTCAGTTTGTTAGAAATACTCATCAATGTCAAAATAAAACGTTGGGAAGATTAATCTGGGAGTTCTATGTGGGAAGTATTAGAGTGAGAAAAAGTAGGGGCCTCCTTTGTGAGGAGACATCATAATAACCTTGATGAGAAGTAATACATGGTTATTTTGAGATAGATGAAACAAAACAGATATTCAAAAGACATGGTGGATGAAAGGAAGGCCAGAATTCAGCAACTGACCATATGGGCTGAAAAAAGATAGGCCATCTCAATGCAAATTAAGGAGTTGATGATGCTTAAGGTTATGAGCCTTCACACTTAGAAAGATATTGGTCTTAATTTTCCAAAATGAGGATGTCAGGAGAAAGAGCTGGTCTGAAAAGAAAGTCAGCAAGTCAACGCTAGATATTATGTGTGTATGTATATATACTGACTGAGTGTTTTCTATGCCATGAATTGTGCAAAAGCTTCATATGCATTATCACATTAAATCCTTCTGAAAGGTCACCTGAGGTGGATGAAACAATTATTCATTCTTTACACAAGTGAGGAGACTGAGGCATACGTACAATGACTGAATAACATGCCCAGAGTAAAGCAGATAGGATGTGGCCAATGTGGGTATTTGCTCAAAGACAGTCTTGACCCCAGAGATTCTAATCACGGGGCTCCACTGCATAGTTTATGAGATGTTATTGGGGCATATAGGAGGTGATGAAATATAAGTTGTCCAATATTTCAAGTTACGAGTTTGTCAGTTCACCTTTATAATAGTCCTATAAAGCATCGTGAATGATTTTAGATTGTTAAGAAATCCCTAATAAGTCTTAGAGATCTACTGTACAGCATAATGCCTATAGTTAATACGACTTTATGCTATACTTAAAACTTTGCTTAAAAGTTTAAGTGTTCTTATCACAATAATAATAATAAATGAATAGAGCAGAAGGAAACCTTTGGTGGTGATGGATGTGTTTATGGCATAGATTGTGGTAATGGTTTGATGACTGTACACTTACCTCCAAATTCATCAAGTTGTATACATTGAATATGCTTTTTGTATGTGTCACTCATACCTCAGTAAAGTAGTTGTTAAAATTGTCCTATATTCTGGGCTTGCATGAGGTCTCTTGCCACTTAAAAATCCTTAGATGTGGTGCAAATCAATGTTGGGGTGATATGTGGGCATACAGGACTTCCATGTTCCCTTACTCAGAGGCACCTGAAATATGCCAGCACAGTGACAAATTTAAGCATTCATGAGGGTTGTAGAGCTGGGAGCACACTTGTAGTGAGGAGCTTTGCAGAGGGAAGTTAGGATTCATTTCTCAGGGGTCATGTTTCTCATTGGTTTCCCCACCAGACACTCACCAGATTTTGCAGCCCAGCCGTCTGCTGGAACTTTGAAATATAGCAAGATAGATCCTGAACTGCAGTCTGCTAAGCAACCTTTTTTTGAAGACCTTTTAATTACAACTTTAATGACAGCAGCATAGTCTTCGAGTAACATCAAGAAAAAGGGGCACATAGGAAGACCCTTTACAGCAGTGGATTTCTTGACTCCAGGAAAGAAGAGGTCCCCATGTACTTCTGAGGCTCTTTCTTGACTGCCACACTAAAGAAGTTCGTCCTGACCCCTTACCGAGCTTACTTCTGCCCTGGGTGTAGCAAGCATATTGCACGGTCTGCGAATGGAGCCAACAATGCTCAATGGAAGCACGGAGGTATTCAGGAACTAGATCGTTATCTAGCAGCTTCTCAGTTATTGGAGAGAGGTGCTCTTTTCTCTGGTATTAATTTGATTTCTATTACAAAGGATGCAGTGGATAAGTGAGAATCTTTTAAGCTTTTTCTAGCCTTGTGAAAGCGTGGGTTGTCCTGGAAAATGGAAATGAAAATAAAAAGGCTTTCTAGGTCTCAGTTTTGAAAAGCACTTTTTACTGTCAAAGAGCTGGCTCCCAGAAGTTTAGGTTATGTTTCAACTATCTTAAGCAAGTACGTTTGCAAACAACTAACAAAAATATTAAATAAATAAAAAATAACAAGTGATATTCACCTTCGTTAAGATGTCAGGATGTTCCCTGGTAAGAGCTCAATTTTTTTTCATTTTCGTTAAACATGAGAAGGGATTTGTTTCATTGACTTGGAGAGAATGTTCGTGGTGCCAATAGATATAAGAATGGTTGACATTTATTGGATGTTTAATATGTGCCAGCACTGTACCTGCATTACGAAATTTAATTATCACAACAAATGTAGCAGTTGGATACTTCCTTATTATGTATTATTGACTAAGACACCATAGCTGAAGCAGTTAAAAGTTACTTGCCTGAGGCTAAATAGCTAATATATGGCCTAGACATGGCTCAGAGACAGGTCTGTCTGACACTGAGTCATATGCTTTTAACTCTCTGACCTATTGTTCCAATATTTCTGCTTACAGAATGACTTCCATGTGTAATCTGTAGCACAGCAGCATTAAGGCATTAGGAAACTCTAGTACACAAAGAAATCCTGTGTGAGGTACTTACTCATATGTAGCCTGGGTATGTATTGGTCTTTTAAAAATCATGCTGTTTTGTTAATTATCAGGTATTTGTTTATGTATGTGTGGTAGAGTACAAAGCCCTAATGTGAGAAGTACATCAGCGTAGTAAGTAAAGGCTGACAATGTGAAAGTGGGTAATAGAGGAGGGCGGGGCCACTTTTAGAGTGATTAAATTAAAAAACAAAAGTTCACTTTTACAACCATTAGCCTCCTAAGACCCCATCACCTCTTTGGACCATTCCTTACTCTTCGTACTGTAGTCACTGATGACTGTATCCCTAAGAAGTTACATCAAAATCCTAAAGGTTTGCTATTATTTCAAAATCAAATTAGAAAACCTGCTTTGGTGAGAACAGAAATAAATAAAACTGCATTTCCTTAAAACTGGTATAAATTCAGATACCACTAGATGATAAGAGTATCGTTCCCTCAATGACGGCCTCAGTGAACCTTATGTTGTTCCTAAGTAGAGACTGACTCTAAACGTCTTAGACATAGCAAACCACTGTTGAACTGCACATTAAAGACACTCATTTAGGCTCTTACAAAACAGACTTTAAGAACCTCAAAGGACCACGACTGGCTCTACTGTCAATAATTCATGGATTAAGAGCCCACCCATAGGCTTTCATTTGATAGACTGCAGGATACAAATGATCTGAAAAGTGTGTATTCCTGCATTAAAAAATTCAATCTTGGTCTAGGATCAATTTACACTTTTTTAAAATGGAAGACCTTGTTTACAGTTAAGAAAAAAATTAACTCCCTTTTCTTCTTCACAATCTTCTCACACCCTTTAAAAAAAAAAAAAAGAAAACAAAAAAGATGAAGGGGGGGAGGGAGGGAAGAGAGAGAGAGATTTATTACAGGCATACCTTATCTTATTGCACTTTACTGCACTTTGCAGATACTGCATTTTTTTACAAATTAAAGGTTGGTGGCAATCCCTGTGCTGGAGCCATGTTTCCAATAGCATTTGCTCCCTTCATGTTTCTGTATCACATTTTGGCACTTCTCACAGTATTGCAAACATTTCATTGTTACTATATTTTTATGGTTATCTATGATCCGTGATCTTTGCTATTACTACTTATTTTGATTGATCTTATAATTATTTGAGGGCACCACAAACCACACCCATATAAGATTAATTTAATAGATAAATATTGTGTTGGTTCTGACTGCCCTACTGATTAGCCATATTCTAATTTCTCTTTTTCTCCTCAGGCCTCCCTATTCTCTGAGACACAGCAATATTGAAACGAGGCCAATTAATAACCCTACATGTCCTCTAGTGTTCGAGTGAAAGGAAGACTTGCACATCTCTCACTTTCAATCAAAAACTAGAAACGATTAAGCTTAGTGAGGAAAGCATGTCAAAAGTCGAGATAAGCAAACAATACGTTTCTTGTGCCAAACAGCCAACTTGTGAATGCAAAGGAGAAGCTCTTGAAGGAAATTAAAAGTGCTATTCCAATTAATACACAAATGATAAGAAAGCAAAACAGCCTTATTGACGATCTGGGGAAAGTTTTAATGGTCTGGATAGAAGATCAAACCAGCCACAACATTCCCTTTAGCCAAAGCCTAACCCAGAGCAAGGCCCTAACTCTCTTCACTTCTATGAAGGCTGAGAGAGGGGAGGAAGCTGCAGAATAAAAGTTTGAAGTTAGCAGAGGTTGGTCCATGAGGTGTAAGGAAAGAAGCCGGCTCTGTAACATAAAAGCACAAGGTGAAGCAGCAAGTGCTAATGTAGATGCCGCAGCAAGTTATCCAGAAGATCTAGCTAAGGTAATTAATTAATGATGTGGATACACTACACAACAGATTTTCAATGTAGACAAACAGCCTTACAGTGCAAGAAGAGGTCATCGAGGACTTTCATAGCTAGCGAGGAGATCAGTGTCTGGCTTCAAAGCTTCAAAGGACAGGATGACTCTCTTGTTAGGGGTGAATGCAGCTTGTGACTTTAAGTTGAAGCCAATGTTCCTTTACCATTCTGACAATCCTAGGTTCCTTAAGAATTATGCTAAATCTACTGTTTCTGTGCTCTATAAATGGAACAAAGCCTGATAACAGCATATCTGTGTACAACATGGTTTACTGAATATTTTAAACCCACTCTTGAGACCTACGGCTCAGTAAAAGATTCCTTTCCAAATATTACTGTTCATTGACAATGTACCTGGTGACCCAAGAGCTCTGATAGAAATGTACAATGTTGTTTTTATGCCTTTATACTTGCTAACAAAACATCCGTTCTGCAGCCCATGGATCAAGGAGTAATTTCAACTTTCAAATTTTATTATTTAAGAAATACATTTTGTAAGGCTATAGCTGCCATTGACAGTGATTTCTGAGACAGATCTGGGCAAAGTAAATTGAAAAGCTTCTGGAAAGGAGTTACCGTTCTAGATCCCATTAAGAACATTTGTGATTCATGAGAAGAGCTCAAAATATTAACATTAAAGGGGATTGCAAGAAGTTTTTTCCAATCCTCATAGACGACTGAGAAATTCAAGACTTCAGTGGAGAAAGTAATTGTGGATGTGGTGCAAACAGCAAGAGAACTAAAACTGGGAATGAAGCCTGAAAATGTAACTGAACTGCTGTGATAAAACTTAAATGGATAAGGAGTTGCTTCTATGAATGAGCAAAGAAAGTACTTTCTTGAGATGGAATGTACTCCTGGTGAAGACGCTGTGAAGACTGTTGAAATGACAACAGAGGATTTAGAATATTACAAAAACTTGGTTGGAAGAGCAGGGCAAGGTGTGAAAGGATTCATCCTGATTTTGAAAGAAGTTGTAGTGTGGGTAAAATTCTATCAAACAACATTGCATGCTACAGAGAAATCATTCATGAAACAAAGAGCTGAATGATGCAGCAAACTTTATTGTTGCATTATTTTAAAAAATTGCTACAGCCACTCCAACCTTTAGGAACCACCACCCTGATCAGTAAACAGTCATCAACATTGAGGCAAGACCCTCCACCAATAAAAAGATTACAATTCACTGAAGGCTCCAATGACGATTAGCATTTTTTAGTAATTAAGATATGTACATTTTTTAGACATAATACTACTGCAGACTGAAGAGAGTACAGTATAGTGCAAACCTAACTTAAACCATGCACCATGAAACCAAAAAATTCATGTGACTCTCTTTATAGCAGCATTTGCTTTATGGTGGTGGTCTGGAACTAAACCCATAATATCTCCAAGATATGTCTGTTTAGAAATCGCATCATGCAATTATGGAGGTTGAGAAGTCTCAAGATCTGTAATTTGAAGGCCTGAGAACAATGACAAGCCAATGATGTAAGTTCCAGTCTGAGCTGGAAGGCAGAAGAAGACCGATGTCCCACCTCAAAGACCATAGGCACAGAAAGGGAAGCCTTTCCTGCTTAGCATTTTGTTCTTTTTAGGCCTTCAATTAATTGGGTGAGGCCTGACCACACAAGAAAGGGCAATCTGCTTTACTCAGCTTACTAAATCAAAGGTTATCATCATCCACAAACACAATTGCAGACACATCTAGAATAATGTTTAACCAAATATCTGGGCACCCTATGGCCCAGTTAAGTTGACACCTAAATTTAATCATCACAAGTACCTCCAAGTAAAACATTCCCAAACTTAAATCATCTCCATTCCTATTTCCACTAACAAAGCTACTGTCAACCTACCAGCCCAAGCTTCTTTTGCTTCCTCTGTCCACACCATTTGCAAGCGGTCTAGAAAGTTAAATTATCCCACAAATCTGTGTAATGTCCCTTCTGTATAATGTCCCACTGCCTTTATCCTAAATGGCATGGACTATTGCAAAATCAACCTCCTGGTCTTACTACTTCTAATGCCATTCATTTTACAACTTTCTACACTGCTATAAAGACTAATGTTTCTAAAATGCATTTCCAATCATGATATTGCTCTGTTTAAAATCAGTCTTTGATTCTTCATTATTTGCAAAATAAGTCTAATCTACTTAGCATGACATTATTCAAATCTGGGTGTTGATTGTTTTTACAGTCACATATCTCACCATTTCTCCTGGTGCAACATCTTATCCTGTAGTTGAATAAAAAAATTTCTACATCTATGCATACATATGTTTTGAACTGAATGTGTTACCCCAAAACCATATGTTGAAGTCCTAACCCCAGGACCTCAGAATGTGACGGTACTTGGAAATAGGTGCTTTAAAGAGATAATTAAGTGTAAATGAGGTAATTATGGTTGGTTCTAATCCAGTAAGGCTGGTGTCTTTTATTATGAGAGGAAATTAGGCCACAGAGGAAAGACCATGTGAAGACACAGTGAGAAAATGGATGTCTAGAAGTCAAGAAGATTGGCTTGAGAAGAAACTAATCTTGCCAACAACTTGATCCCCAGAATTATGAGAAAATTAATTGCTGTTTTCTAAGCTACCCTGTCTGTGGTATTTTGGCATGGCAGGCTTACCAAATACACAATAACATTCATGTAAGTTACCGACACAATATTTATTAAATGTTCTCTTCCTCCTTAGATGCCTTTCCTTGTTTTTGCTCTCTGGTAAGATTCCTCTCATCCTTCATGACTTAGCTCAATTTCTCTGAAAAATGCCCTCTTTACTCCCTTTAAGTACTTTATACACCTTGTTCTTTTGGAGTGTGTAATATCACGCTTTAGTTACCTTGTTAGGCTGATTTTAATTTAATTGGGAGAATATTTTGGACTCAACAATGTACTGTGGAGGTCGGGAGTTATAGTAAACCTAGGATTAGTCAAGATGTTTTTCTAAATTTTTGCTTCTATTAAATAGAACCACTTGGTGATACCCTTACTCCTCTGTCTCAGATTATTTTTACCGTTTCTTTCAGTTGATATTCAAGATTAAAAATTCTAGGTACTCATCTGCTGATCTATTAATGCTAGATAAGAGGGAGAAATCAAAATACCAAGATGGTTTTACAAAACTTAAATGATGCAATCTCCTTGAAGTGTCACAAGAAGATGAAAACTCAATACCCAGAATAAGGAAAGAGCATATTATAGTGTTTGGATTAATTCAGACTCTACTGATAATACATCCTCCACCCATTTCAACCCCTTATAAAATAATGAAGATTAATTTAGAGCAGGGGTTGGCAAACATTTTCTGTAGCACCAGGTAGTATATATTATCAGCTGTGCAGGACTTATGTCTCTGTTGCAACTACTCAAATCTGCCAATGTAGCACAAACCTGCGATAGGTAATATTTAAATAAGTGTTTCAATAAAACTTTACTTACAAAACTAGATGATAAGCTGGATTTTGCCCACAAGCCTAGTTTTGATGACATCATAGAAAATAGGGAGAAAAGGTTAAAGGACATTACTTTTACTTGCAAAGGGCTTTGAAAAGCAGCCCTGGGAATTTATATTGGCTATGGCCAAATTAACCCTTGTCAATACACTAAATATTAACCTATTTGTTTTTATTAACCTATTTGTATTTGAAATTATTAATAGGAGTTTCATAGATCACTCCTAAAGTACAGAAAGGTAAGTCATAAACTTAAATTTTGGAATATTTCTGTGATGAAAGGCCAGGAAGAATAAATGGAAGGAAAAAAATAGAGGTCGACCAGATGAGAGAAATATGCTGATAAAGAAATCTTCTTAATCATAGATCCTTTTGCCCAGTAATGTTTCTCTACATTTTAATCCCTAGCATTCATGTCTCCAAATCATGGACCCTGTGCTCTAACTCTCCATATCATTTGCTCATCATTACTTTTTCACTGTACAAGAATGCCCTCTCAACTCTAGTGGTAGGCTCAGCACTTCCTAAAATGTGTATCCTTGGAAATAAGTTTCAACCCACTCCCCCTGTTCCTTACTAACTAAATCAGAAATTTGTTCAGGGTAGCAATGTACCTGTCTAAGAATTTCAAATTCTTAGGAATTTCAAATTCTTAGCTTCCTTGCAACGAGGGAGGCCACATGAACTTCTCTGGACAATGACATAAAATGTGAAGAGGCTGAGTAGGCCTTCGGCAAAAGCTTTGTAAAGACACCATTTGTTCTCTGCTCACTCATCTCTTCCTCTTCTTCCTACTTGGAATAGAATGATATACCTAGAGAAGTAGCAGCCATAGGAATGAAACAATAGGAATGAGAAACACCCGCTACGAATGACAAAGCAGGAAGCTAAAATGAGTCTAGGTCTGGATGACACCCTTCAGCAGCAGCCCCTGCCTTGGGGCTGCCTAACTCTGGATTTCTTATTACGTGAGAAAAATAAAACTATCTCTGTTGAAAGCCAGTGGTAATTGGACTTGGTAAAGTTTTCTTCCTACACTCCAAACTAATGGAATCACTAAGAAAATCCATGGTTGTGGTAAACATGAGAATATAACTGAATTTGTTTTCTGTGGCTGCTGTGACCACAAACTTCGTGGCTTCAGACAAGGCAAACATTATTTTACAGTTGTTTAGGTCAGAAGTCTGACATAGGATTCACTGGGTTAAAATCAAGGTGTCAGCAGTGTTGTGCTTTTTTCAGGAAGCTCTAGAGGAGAATCCCTTGCCTTAACTTTGCCAGCTTCTAGAGGCTGCACATATTCCTTGTCTCACACCCCTTTCCTCATTCTTCAAAACCAGTCTCTGGTAGTTGTATCTCTCACTGGCTTCACCTTTTAAGGGCTCACATGATGAGACTGGGCCTGCAAAACCCTCGATAATCTCGCCATATCTGGATCCTTAATCACATGTGGGTCCCTTTTTCTGTGTAAATATCCACAGGTTCTGGGAATTAAGATGTGGGCATTTTTGAGCAGTTATTATTCTGTCAACCACAATAACACAAATAAAACCATATAAATTGTGAATGACATGACCCTGTTTCCTGGTATAACTCAAGTTTCCTTGCAAATAGTAGAAGGATAATGAAAAAATAACTATCTTACCAGACATGGGAAGTATTATACTATTTTTTTAAAATTCCATACTAAAGTAATACTATTATGTCAGCAATAATCTACCTACCCAAGATGGATAATGAGCCTGAACTTCCCTAAAATTAGGAAAGCTAAAAATTGAATTAGGCAGAAATAATGAAAAAAATTCTATTATTCACACATGGGTTGTCGCAATTTTTCAGCAAGACAGATTACAGAGGTAGAAAATTTTATCTAACAAATGACTGCTTCTCAGGAAAAGAAATAGTTTTAGAAATCAAAAAAGTGAAAATTTATACAAAAACTTATGTAACAACAAATAATTTAAAAGCCTCGTACAATTTATAATGTGAGTTTTCACATATATCATCCCAGTAAATCTTACAGTTTTCCTAGAATTAAGGCATATTCAAAAGGCATTTCTGATTACACTCTTCCAATTCATCTTCTGTACCTGGTAAACCACCAAATCATTTGATTCTTTTTCAGAGAATCCTTTGGGTTTCCATGTCCTGGCCGTACTCTCTGTCAACAGTCAGTTGACATAAGGTAGTGTTTAGATTACCTAGTTTATTGATCATACACTCTCACCCCTACAACATATCCTGCATGCTGCTGCTAGAATAATCCTAGAAATAATTTTTTTTACAAGTATTCTAGATTTGTAATGGATATATTCATTTAAGGGAAGCTTAAGAAGTAGCCTTCCACCCTTTGGTTTAACACTTCCAATGGTAGATAATGCTGTGTTTTGCAAGGCTCTCCCTACTATTTAGCACTGATAAACTTTTTGATTATTTGGAAAATATCCCTTCCTATTTTTATTTAACTTCCTATTGTTTTCCTTTTTAAGCCACATGTACTTAATTAACTCTCTCTTCAGCATAATAAATTTTCAAATATTTGAAGACAGTTATCATATCTCTTATAAATCACAGATCATCTCAGTTAAGCATTCCGTTTCTCCTGTTCCTTATCACAACTGAAAACTCAAGATTTTTCTAATTTCTTTTGGATCTATCACAATTCATGAATAATACAGAGAATAAAAAATATTGCTTGAGTTAAATTGAGTACTCCTCAGACCAGAACACTGTGGTATACAGGGGGTAGGTGAATCTGGCCTCAATTTTCTATGTTGTCTATGATTATTATGAGTTCTGTGATTTTCGTGTTATATTTTCTTCCTTTTCATATGACCCACTTTCAAACATGATATCTCCTACTCTAAGCTTTTACAATTTGTATTTTAAAATACCTATTCATTGTAGAAAATAAAGAGAACACAAGAAGAATAAAAACCATAATCCTAGCATTCAAAAAATTATTAATCACTTGAACCTAATGAGAAAAGCAAATTTCTATTTAAGAGTGCATTAAATAATTTGGATCAATGTTCCCACCAAGGACAACTAGAACAATTGCAGATGATAGATAGATAGATAGATAGATAGATAGATAGATAGATAGATAGAAAGATATATAAATATCCCTGAACTCTAATAAGATAAAGACTATTTTACTGGTACTATATCAAATGGAAGATAGAAATCCAAAGTGATAGACCAGCACTTGGAGCAGCCTTTCTGCTGGTATGGTAGTATTTAACATGCTGAGACTCTAAGAAGCACTTCTGATAACATCTTGATGCATGGGAAAAAAAAAATCTTTGGAGTCCAGATTTCAAAATACATGGAAGTCTTGGTAACTCTAAAACTATGTACTGGAACCTTATAAGGCTGCAACCTAGGAAAAGAGTTAACTGGATTTATTAACAATTATCACCCTAATTAACTTTAATTTAAAAATAATAATAAAGCAAGAAAAAAAGAGTTAGTTGGAAACAGAATTAGATTGGGTCTCATAAAGACTTAAAAAGAAAAAAGGCTTAAGTATTCTCAATTCCTGGGACATGATTAAAGTAATCTCAGATTGCTGGTGTCCCATACATTTAGCACATAAATATAAAGCTCTATAAAGGATTATAACATTATTTTAATCGTCAAATTATTTCTACAAAAACATTTCCAAATATAATATCAGTTACACAATCAAAATCATCAAGCCAACAAGAGCTAGACTACATAAATGAAAACTAAAAGCAGAAACAGATAAAATAAAAAAAGGGACTCTATATATTAGAATAACTCATATATTTCAATATAAGAAGATAAGAATTTTGAAAGAGAATTAGTAACAATATGAAGGGAGTTAGATATGAAAGAAAACAGAACTTCTTGAACTGAAAAAATACCAGATATTAAAATTATGAATCCAATGAATATATTTAAGAAGCTGGTATTACAACCATAAAATCAAAAGTCCTTAATGAAATATTAGAATATCAAAACACACCATAGCAAAGTGTACTTTATTCCAAAAATGCAAGCTTGACTTAGCATTTGAAAATCAGTCGATATAATTCACCTTCTCAGCAAAATAAATAATAAAAACTATATGATTGTTTCAATGAAGGCAAAAAAGCATTGGGTAAATTTCAACAACAGTTTATTCTAAAACCTCCCAGCAGTTCGAATATAAGAAAATTTCCTTAATCAGACAAAAACATCTACCAAAGAGCATACTAATAATGTATTAAACATTTTCTCTGAATCCAGAAACAAAACAAGAATGTCAACTATTGGAACAACGGGAGAATGTCAATAATCTTAATTTGTTTTGATATTGTACTAGAGGCTTTGGCCAATAGTAAAAGCCATGAAAAAGATTTCTGGTTCTGGCAAAAATGCAGAAGCACCGTTCCTCCTAGGCTCTGACTCTTACAACTAAAAACTCTGGACATAACAAACAAACACAAAAAGAAAGAAAGCTGAAAAAAAGGTAAACTGCCTTGGGAACTTGGGACTTGATAACTAGCAAAACAGTGAGTTCCCTGGTTTCTTTACTGGTTCCCAGATATCCCAGCAGGGTGCTGCAGAAGCCTCCAACTCAAAATCTGCAAAAGGCACAGATGAGCTCCAAGGAAAGCCTGTTCTGCTTAGCAAAAGGACCAGAAATGTGCGACCTAAGAGCAAAAATCCTTTCAGGAAATCCCCGCCCGAATCCAACCAAACACCAACAAAAATACTGCACCAACCGCTGCAAGGTTTTCATAGGGCTGAACAGGGAGCTTATCTACCCAACTCCATCCTTACCTGGTAGAATCAGGCAACAGCTCTCCAATTCTCCCCTGCAGTGGTGTGGGTGGGGCCAAGCTGGGGATATTACGCCTATTATATCCCCAACCTGGCCAAAGCAAGCAGCATTCCAATTCCCTGATCAAGTGGTGTCAGCTGACTGAGTAGAGAGCTGATCTATCCCCACAATGCCGGAAGCAGATGACGATACTCTGATTCCCTGATCTCCCACCTGGAAGTAGGAGGTACTGCAATTACTCCATCAGCCTAGGGTTACTGAGGTCCAGCTGCAAGCCCAGCCTCCACTCTTCCCCAGCAGCAATGAGACTGTACAAGGTGCGGTGAGTCAGGGCAGATCAATACACAGTTTCCCCCTCACCCCTGGTGTTATCAGGGCCCCATGGAGGGCTGAACTTCCATACCTACCATGCAGCAATGAGACTGAATGAGGCAGAGTGAAGTGAGCTAACTGACACTAAACATAGATCCTTATTTTTAAACGCTCATATAATATACAAATGTTTACTCAAGATGGATCATAGGCCTTCATGTGACAGGTAAACAATAAAGTTTCTAGAAGAAAAAAAGATAATTTTCATAACTTTGGTGTAGACAATAGATTTCTTAAACAGTACCCCAAACAACTAATCCTTAAAAAAAAATTATCCTTTGACTTCAAGTTTTTTATTAATTAAGCGAGAAGACCTTTCACAGACTGGGACAAGATATTGTGATTCATGTATCCAACAAAAGACTCAAAGCAGAATATATAAAGTATTTTTGCAAATACATTTTTAAAAAACACCCAATGAAATGGGGCAAACGTGTTGAACTTCATAAGAGAAAATCCAAATGGCCAATAAGAATAGGAAAATGTGCTCAACATCTTTACTTACAAAGGGAATGCAAACTAAACCCATAATTTCATACCATTACATGACTGCCCTGAAGATTCGGATTCCAAAGTCTGACAATACCAGTGTCAGACAGGATGCAGAGTAACTGGGAGTCTCAAAAATCATTGTTGTACGTGTACATATTTATATCATGGAGGGTGAACGAGAACTGGGTTTATTTTCTTGGTGCCCTTGCAGCTGAGCTTTGGGTTGGCAGTGCCTGCATTCCTCCACCTAAAGCCAAAGCTGTTGACGGGTGACTGCAGGTACGGTGGTGACTTTTCACTCTTACTAGCAATCCATATTGCTATTAACACTTGGCAATCATCACTTTTGGATCTGCAACATGTTTCCTGCCAGGACCTTTGACTGACACAGACCTTTATTTGTTAAGTTAGAACTTTCATTATTTCCTTAACTCTCACTGCCCAAACTTCTTCAATTGTGGAGGCCTCAGAAACAAGGTTAAGAAGACAAGGAGAAAGCCCTGTAGAAATTCAAAGCTAAGAGAGAAAAGCAGACCATATCTGCTCCATCCCAATTCAGACTTTATTCAAGCACTTCGCCCAAGCTAAAGGTGAGGGGAAACTTCGATACTAAATAAAATGTAGAGTTTTGACTATTCCATGGGACTCTAATGATCCCATGGAACTCGCACATTTAATTACCAAATTGAGATAACATTTAGTACCTATAAATAACCATATGATTCTTTTACTAGTCTAGGGCAGCCAGAAGTGTCAGTGACTACTGGGATTTTTGCCTATTACGTGGGAAGAGTAAACACCTCGAGCATCAGTTTAAAGGAAGAGGAGAGACACATGAAGTTGTTTCATGATTAAGTCCCACATATCAATGCTTTACCAATTTGCAAGTGATATGTGGAAGCAAAACGAAGGTTGGAAGGATACGCACCCAAACCTTGAAGTGGTTCCTGGGGATGGTAGCCAAAGGCAGTTCAACACTATACACTATCTACTTCATATCTTCTATCAAAAAGCTACCTAAAACAGCAATGTTAACCTTTTTTAAAAAAATCATAGATATGTGGATATATGGATGTTTATTCTATTATTCTTGTTACTTTCTCCTCTTTTAAAATTGGGCCCCTTACTGTTAAATCAATGTGTTCATAGTTTTCACAAGTCTTACTTTTGTTTAATCCACAAAGACATGTTGATTTATACTACTAGCCTGAAAAATGGCCCTACTATTGGTCATTTTCTTAGTTTACAATCTGCTTTGAAACTTGAAGAGTCCTCACAAAGGCAAGAATTCCAAACGCTACTGCAATGATATAAATGCTAATGGGGAAATAAATGACATTGTTAGCTACAGCTCATTTTGCAGTTATAATTAGGGGCAGTCAGACATGGGCCTATAACTTGAGAACTTAATGGGAATCTCTCAAGTAGAACTATTGAACTGACAAGTATGTCCATGAGAACTAGACATAACACACCCCCAAAGGATCTTTCAGGGAAATGACTTCCTAAATTTAGAAATTGACACTTGTCTGTTTTATGGCTCCTGTTTAGAAAGAGATTTTTCCCCCTTACTTCACAAACCACTCCAAACCCTTTATCAATATTAAATTGCTGTTTTCCAATTTTATTGAACGCTATATGGAAGTATTTTTAGCCTTTGACAAGATAGTCCCCATTCTCTGAGAATGATCAACGTGCATTGTACTTTCAGGTAACCTAAATTATACGGGACCATCAGTTGGCCAATTCCAGCTAGATGTCAAAACTTAAAGAAACTAAAATCAACACCTTACCACCCCCCAAAAAAGACACTAGTAATGTATTTTCTGAAGCCTACTTTTGAGACAACAAAAGAGAAATTATGTTGTATAACAAAGGGCAAAACTTCTTAAAAGTCTTCACCCAATTCTATTCTAAATCCCTCCCGAAATATGTCACCCACTCTCCAACTCTCTTCTATCTCTGCCAAAGCTTCAACACACCATTAGACTTCATCTCTATCCTGCTCCTCTTATTTTTACTCCACCCCCCACTGCTCACAACTATTTTGTCCTTCATGTTCTTTCTACTCTAAATGAATGTATCCTCTTTTACTAATTATTTAATCTCTTTTTACCCTGTACTCCAATCAGAATAATAAAATCTCAGGGGTCAGTAGATCATAAAAAGAATTTCCCTAGGAGAACTTGGGGGAAGAGACATAGAGTTTTACAAATAAAAATACAAGAGGTCCAATTAAGTATGAATTTCATATAAAAACATTTTTTTTATATATAATTTTTTTTTAGTATAATGACGTCCCAAAGAAACATTTGGACATACTTATACTAAAAAATATATGTGTTTATCTGGAATTAAAGTTTAACTGGTGTCCTGTATTTTATCTGTAATCCTTGAAGGAGGGATTTGTAAATACTTATGTTATTATTTTTGTCCAAGTATCACACATGGCTCACCTCAGTGTGTTGTGATATTACATATCGATAGTACTACTCAATTTGTACAGCACTCTACATTGGTGTGGGTTAGTTTCGTAAACTTTTCACTGGCATTACTTTATATGTTTAATGCCTATGATAAGATCCTGCAGATCACTACAGAAAACACTCTCACTTTTTATTGCTCATTATCAGCCTAGGGACATTTGCAGAAAAGTGTAAGGAATGTCATTCAGATCATCCCACCATTGAAAGGAAAGGCTGTCATTGTCTTTGCAGCCAAAATCTGCATTACTAACACTAAGGTCTCCTCAGACTCTAAGAGAAAAGCCAAGGGAGGTGAAGGAACTCAACCTCGAAGATGCCTTGAAAATGAGCACAAGAATCATTGGTCTGGGACATTCAGATTCAATTCTTGTGCTGAATTAAATGTGTGATATTTCTCAAAACAAAAACAAACAAACAAACAAACAAACAAAGCCAGCTCCTGTAGTTACTTAAAAACTAAGGATTTTAAAGCAATTGACCTAAAGCTCCCGCTTTAGTGACTTTCATACTAATGCATTCGGACAAAATTACTTAAGCTGTAAAGCGATAGTCTTAGGATAAATTTGCTATTGTTACATGTCAATACTAGTTACACAGGATATGTGCACTATTAATGAAAGTGCTAAAAATACATCTGGAGGCAAATAGCACAGCATATTTAATTTTAGAAGTTGGGTTTACAAAGTGTGAGTGAAAACGGGGTATGCTTTGACTTCTCTGGCTAATGAAATATTAACTGGATGGATTTAAAAAAATGAAGAAGAAATGGGCTCATCCACATAATTCATTGCTCTTACAATATATGCCATTATTCAGAGCCTTTGGTTTGAGACACCAGGGTGAGGTCCAGCTGAAGGTTTGCCTATGGTACCAGCATATAAGTAACCTGTAGGATTGGGGTGCTGTTTTACAGAATACAGCATACCTCTTAAAACAAAAACCAAAATATGGTTCTACTTTCTCTATATGAGCCTAGGTACCAAAAGAAAAAGGTAGGACTAATCATTATTCCTATTACTCCTACTAACCCAGTTGAAGAATCTGACTCCTGTTCTCTATGACCTTGAGCTCAATGGATTTAGAGCTCCTACAGTCCAAGGGAAGGATCGTTTTATTACCAAACACCATCATGGTTCAGGTCATTTGGATACTGCTACCATTCATGGCCATTTTAGTTTCTATATATTGGTAAACTGACATTCAGGGAAGGAGGTCATTTTACTAGTAAGGATGATTGATCATGATTACTAAGGACAATTGTTTTGGTGCTGTGTAATGGATACAAGAAACATAGTTTGAATCCAAGGGAATTCATGGTATTCCTTTGCCCAATAATCATAATAAATAAGAAACAGCAGCAACTCAATAAAAACAAGACCACCAAGAACTCAGATCCTGCAGATATGAAGTGCTGTGTCACCCAACAGGTAAGAAACACTATTTAATTGATATACTCGTAGATGGTATGGCCAACATGCAATGAGTGTTGGAAAAGTATAGATATGTGTATGACAGCTGAAGAGTACTTATATTACTAGTTATAGAAACGGTAACTATGATCTATGTTAACTTATTGTTTTTATGTTCCTTCCATTTTATTTTTGATTATATGAATGTTACAGCTTAAATTTTCAGTTTAAGATTGAATTATGACTAAATTTGTATCACTCCATGATGATATGGTACTTGATGTGACTTTGTATGCCCCCTGTGTTGAATATGTAAACTTTTACCAGTATGAAGCAAGAATGAGTGGATACTGTAAGGGACCAGGGGTGAAGATATGCTAGATAATTTCCATTTGCCCTCCATTTTCATTTCCTACTTTTCTCCGTCTTTCTATTGGTACATACTAGTTTACAAATCTTGGTGAAGGTACTTAGTATTTTAATTATGAAGTTGGTACTTAGTATTTTAATTATTAAGTTCTATGTGCAATATTATACATATAAAATGGTACCCATAGTATTTATATGAGTTTTGAGGCATATGAAAATATACACTTAATAGTTACATAAGTTTTAAATCGTAATTTTTAATTGAGCACCCAACAGCCCTCTACCCAAATAAAAAACTAGAATATTACCAACATTCTTAAAATTATACTCTTCATTCCTTTGCTTCTTGCTATTTATCTTTTATAAACATTTATTTTCTCATATACAAAGTAGATAATAACCTATCCATCATCAAATTTCATTGGTTCAGTCTTCACAATACATCCAGAATCTCGCTACTTCACCTACTAAAAGCCTAAACCCCGTAGACCAAGCCACCGATATCTCTTGTTTGAGCTGCTGCTAAACCTTTGTACCTGGTTTCCCAGATTTGTTCTTTGTCTCCCTGCATTCTCTTCTTCCCATAGAAGCCAAAATGATTCTTTTAAAATAGAAGTCCTCTGCTCAAAAACCTGTAATCATTTCCCACCTCCCTTAGAAGGAAATCCTCACTGCTCACCAAGGCTTCCAAGGAGCCACACCGTCTCGTCATTGTTTTCCTCTAAACCCCAACTTTTCCCGCTCATTCACCTGCTTCCATTCCACTTCAGCCACCCTGGTCTTTCCTCCACTTCTCAAACTTTGCTGTTAACACTCTAACTTTTGTGTTTACTATTCCCTCTGACTGGAATGTGCTTCTCTCACATTTCCCCAAAGCCCATTGCTTCACTTGATTTCAATCTTTGTCTTTTCAAAAGCCATCTTCACAGAGAACCCATTCAGATGCACCTACATAAAATGGCACTCACTATCTCATTGTCTCATTATTCTTAATTTATTTTCCCTATTGAGGTTCTACAGACATATTATGTGTTTGTTCATAATATATCATCCACCTTTACGATGTAAACACAACAAAGACAAGCACTTTACCTAAGTTGTTCAGCCTTGTTTCCTGCGTGCAGAATAATGCCCGGCCCAATACCCCAGCCTTATGTATTTACCAGCAGTATACTAATATCATCATTGCTTAAGAGTACTGTTATTGATAATGGAAGATGTTGGACGGACTTGATTGCAGAGAATAAAATAGGTACGATATACAAATTCAACTCTTATGCAAAAACTTTTATGGTAGTCATGCAAAACCTATAAAAACACAAGAGATGAGTAAATAAAAATACACAAAACGTTGAATCAATGCCTGTTTAATTCACAAATGAATATCTCTGGAAAATGAATCCTGCCCTAGGCATTCAATTTGATGATAATGTACCATGGGATGATATCACAAAGCTTTTTGAATGAGAGAAAATTGACACACAAATATCAATAGCAATATAAAAAAAAATCTATGAGATAATGAACCACTAAGGGATCACTAAAATATCAGTAAAAGTAAAGGAAGAGGTTCCTGAGGATATTTTCTTCGTGTACTATCACCCTCAAAATACTGGACCTTTACAAGAAGGGTATTGAAGACGAATAGGGCAGGAACATGCTACTTTGGTTTATTGAAGACATAGGTTTACAATCAGATTTACATTCACTCTAAAAGAAAGCTCAGCTCTGGAGAGAGCCAAATAAACATGTCTAAAATAATTGAAGGTATTATAAGATAGATTCCATATAAGAATTCTTTAGGCCAAGTCTATGTACTGTTTCTCAAAGAACCAATTTTGTTTAGTTACAGATAATTACAGATGTTTGTTCTCTTTATTAAAACCTTCTGAAAGAATTCAAGTACTATAACAAAACAATCTTTTTATATCAGTGTAAGACTGCTCCTATTTTTTATGTCTCCACAGAGAAAAATAATAGCAGTGATGTCAGCTACCACCATCAGCATTTACTTTCACTTCTCCTAAGTCTAGCAAGAAAAAATAAAAATATAACAAAAAATTAAAATTAGAAAGCATGACGAGCAGGGAGAGGAGCCCGTTATGACTTGAGAAGCAACAGCACAACCTATGTAAGTTTCTCCAAGAAGATGATCTTGGAGAGATGCACATGATCTTAGATGATCTAGTGCATACCTTCAAGTAAGTGATCTTCATTTACATACCTTCAAATATGAAGATTGTTTGATCTCTACTGAATAAGACAGAATTCACTGGTTAACCAAATTATGACCGAGCGTCAACATTGTTTCTATGTCACGTACAAATGTCACAACTTCTTAAACAACCCACAAAGTTGCACAAATAAAATTGCAACATGTTTTTAATATGAAGTCAGCACAATCATTTTTTTACCTCTCTCATAACATTTTTTAATAATGTCCTGTATCACAATCTTTGTCAGAGACACTTCATGAATTTTCAGCATAAAATGGAGCATAGAAGTTACAGAGGAGTCATTAATCTATCAAGTAAATAGGATGCAGTGTTAATTTTGCCCACATTTACTGTCACATCACAGTCCATAAAAATTACCAAGAAATTCCAGAGACTGTGTCAAGTAAATTTTGATGAAACCTGTACCATGCCAAAATAAAAGGTTGTATATATGGAAGTCATCCCAAGATCCCCTTGTTGGTAATATTTGTAGTGAATAATGTATAGTGAAAACCTCTATAAAATTATTTTTAATCAAAATTCATGTAGCAGTCACTCAATAATAGATTTTAGTTATATATTGCCTTACACTTAAAAAAGATGAGAGTATCTAAGTTAAATTATTCATTTTGTTTGGGGATTACCTGTATTTTGTTTTCAAAATGCATATAATAACACAACTTTTCTTATCACGTATAATCTCAAACATGTTAATAATTTTCATCAGAAAAATACTATGTACCCTAAGTCATAAAATTCATCACATTAAAACAGGAAAAAAAGATCCTGTGCCAAGAGAATTAGGTATACTCATATACTCCCTCCCATTCTCGCTGAGATTCAGAGCACTTATTTCCACGCATTAATCTTTTTGCTGTCGAGTGTTGGGCATCATTATTATTTGATTTTTAGAACCTCAAGACTTAAGTGATATGGAATAATTTCTTTGTGTTTGGCTTCTTTTAATGTTTAAGGAATTCATTCATGTTGTTGCATGTATTGATGTTTAGATCCTTTTTACTAATAAACAGTGTTTATATGAATATGCCATGATTTGATTGTACATTCTCCTGTTATTGGACACTTGTTTGTTTGTAGTTCTTAGCTAATATGAATAATGCTTACATAAAATTCTTGTGCAGCTATTTTTGTGGATAGATGGTTTCATTTCTCTTTGATATATAACTTGGAGTTGATTTCCCGGGTCTTAGGAAATTTTCTAGCATGATAGAAATGCTCTATATCTTGATTGGGGTGTTATTTAAAGGAGTGTGTACATTTATCAACATTCATCCAAATGTATACTTAAGATCAACAAATTTTAATGTATTTAATCAGATCTTGTAAAAAAATTTTGAATGTGTTTCCCTTTATCTTACTCACCCATTAATAGTTTATTTATAATACCAAAATTCAAGTAAAATAAATTATCATTCTCATTTATAGAGTAATTTACAGGGCCTGACAATTAAATTTGTGAACTTGTTGCAACGATGTTGCTAACCTTTATTGATAGCAGAGGGATTATTCATTATGAATTTGTACCAACTGGACAAACAGTTAACCAAGTTTTCTATTTGGAAGTGCTGAAAAGGCTGCATGAAAAAGTTAGACGACCTGAACTTTTCATCAACAATTCATGGCTCTTGTATCACGACAAAGCACTAGCTCACATGGCACTGTCTGTGAGGGAGTTTTTAGCCAGTAAACAAATAACTGTATTGGAAAACCCTCCCTACTCACCTGATCTGGCCTCCAGTGATTTCTTTCTTTATCTGAATATAAAGGAAATATTGAAAGAAAGACATTTTCCCCACATTTTTTAAATTAGTTTCAGGTATATAAAACAATGTAATAGACATTTACACCCCTCACAAAGTGATAACTTCCCTCCCCCAATCTACTACCCCTCATCGTATATTGCTGTTACAATTCCATTGACTTTATTTCCCTCTGCTGTATTCCACATCCTGTGACAATATATGTATGTATGTATATATGTATGTATGTATATATGTATGTATGTTAAATTATAGTTGACATTCAGTATTACTCAGCTTCAGCTTCAGGTGTATACTACAACAGAGTATTGCTAGGCCATGAAGAAGAACAAAATCTTACCTTTTGCAACGATATGGATGGACCTAGAGAACACTATGCTAAGTGAAATAAGTCAGACAGAGAAAGACAAATACCATATGATCTCACTTATATGCGGAATCTAAAGAATAGAATAAATGAGCAAACTAATCAGAAATAGTCTCAGAAATATAGAGAAAAAAACTGAGGGTTGCTAGATGAGAGGAGGGTGGGGATGAGGGAGAAGGTGAAAGCACAAATTGGTAACTACAAGATAGCCACGGGGACAGGAAAAACAGTTTGGGAAATATAATTAGTAATGCTGTTAAGATTTGGCAGGGTATCTGATGGACATTTGTCTTACTAGGGAGACCATTGCATGGACGTGTAGATGCCTGACCACGGCAGTGTACACCTGAAGCCGAAAGGAAGACATGTGATGACATTCAGGACATCAAGGGTAATATCATGACAGCTCTGATGGCAATTCCAGAAAAAGAGTTCCAAAATTGCTTTGCAGGGTGTCGGTGTATAGCTTCCCAAGGGAAGTACTTTGAAGGTGACTGTAGTGATATTCAGCAATGAGGTATGTGGTACTTTTTCTAGGATGAGTTCGTGAACTTAATTGTCTGACCTCGTATGTTATTTGAAGAATTCTTATGTACATTATTAGAATTTTGAATTTTAGTAGCAACTCTATTTGCTAGCTAGAAACAATAGTATCACTCATTTGTAGACAATGAAAGTGAGGCACACAGACACGAAATGGCCTGAACAAGCTATATAGCAATAGATACTGGGAGAGCTCAGGATTCTTGGTTCAGTGGAGTCAACAACGAGCAATATTTCATGGAGCTATTTTTATGAAAATCCTACTGCCTAATGTTTAGAACATTTCCCAGATGAATAGGTTTCAAAAAAGAGCTTCCAATTATAATCTAATGTACTGCTACTTCAAATTCAATGAGTGGTGGGAGGCATTGCCCTTTAAAGATTACCTAAATGTACTTAGAGTTAACCACTGCATTTACTCTCTTATTTGTTCACTGGGATGGTGCTAGAACAGAAGAGGTTTTGCATTTGCATGCCCACTGTTGGTCCCATCCCATGAAACTTTTACAAGGATGAAGTAGAACTGATCAAAATTATTGGGTTTACTAGACCAAAAAGAGTAACAGCCTGCCAGTAATAAAGCTGTACTCAGAGCAGATGCTCATCTTTAATACAAACAACACTTCTGGATATAAAAATCTTTATAAATCAGTTATATTACTGTATGGTTATCATTTTAAAATTTAATTTATTGGGATGATATTAGTTAATAAAATTACAAAGTTTCACGTGTATAATTCTGTAATACATCATCTGTATATTGCACTGTGTGCTTAACACCCAGTCCAGTCTCACTCCATCACCATAAATTTGGACCCCTTTACCTTCTTCATTCTTCCCCCACCCCTTACCCCTCTAGTAACCTTCATACTGTTGTCTGTGTCTATGAATTTATTTGTATATTTATTTGTTGCCTTTCACTTTATATTCCACATGAGTGAAATCATGTGGTTCTTGTTCTTTTCCAGCTGATACATTTCACTTAACATGATAATCTCAATATCCATCTATGTTGTCCCAAATGGCAATATTTCATACGTTCTTATGGCTGAGTAGTATTTCATTGTGTATATATATATATACCACATCTTCTTTATCCAATCATCCATGGAAGGGCATTTAGGTTGTTTCCATGTCCTGGCTACTGTGAAATGCTGCAATGAACATAGAGATACATCTACATTTATAAACAAGTGTTTTCAAATTTTGGGGGTAGATATCCAGAAGAGGGATTACTGAGTCATATGATAGGTCTATTCTTAATTTTGTAGAAACCTCCATACTATTTTCCATAGTGCTGTATCAGTGTACATTTATACCAGGAGTGTATGAGCATTCCTTTTTCCCCATAGCCTCTCCAACACTTGTTATTTCTTGTCTTATTGATAATTAGTCATTCTAACAGATATGAGATAGTACCTGATTGTGGTTTTTACTTGCATTTCCCTTAAGCTAGTGAAGTTGAGTATCTTTTCATATACGTGTTGGCCATTACTAAGTCTTCTTGGGAAAAGTGTCTGTTTAGGTCCTCTGCCCATTTCTTAATAGGATTTTGTTGGTGTTGAGTGTATGAGTTCTTTAATATTTTGAATATTAGCCCCTTATTGGAGGTATTGTTGAAAAATATCTTCTCCTG
Source organism: Rhinolophus sinicus (assembly GCF_057876585.1). Classification (NCBI taxonomy): domain Eukaryota; kingdom Metazoa; phylum Chordata; class Mammalia; order Chiroptera; family Rhinolophidae; genus Rhinolophus; species Rhinolophus sinicus. The sequence continues at coordinate 142,102,087 of NC_142503.1, forward strand.
CTTTGTTGGCTGTCTTTTTGTGTTATAGATGGTTTCTTTGCGGTGCAGAAGCTTTTTAGTTTGATGTAGTCCCATTAATTTATTTTTGCCTTTAGGGTCAAGCTCATAAAAGCCTCTCTGAGACAAAGGTCCATAAGTTTAGTATCTATATTTTTTTCTATGTATTTTATTGCTTCAGGTCTTATATTTAAGTCTTTAATCTATTTTCAGTTATTTTTTTGTGTATGGTGTCAAATAGCTGTCTAGATTCATTCTTTTGTATGTTGCTTTCCAATTTTTCTATCACCATTTATCCATTTATTGAAGAGGCTTTCTTTTCTCCATTGTATAAGTTTTTGGACACTTGGTCAAAAATTAGTTGCCCATATACATGTGGGCTTATTTCTGGGCTCTCAATTCTGTTACACTGGTCTGTGTGTTTCTGCCAATACCATACTGTTTTTTTACTAGAGTAAAACATCTGGCAGTAAGCAATAAATTTATTTAATAGAATTGCAGGATAATAAAATATAGTGATCAATTTATTAAAACAGTATATAAACGTATGTCCTGACTATGTATAAAACATAACTAACAAACATTTGAAGTGTTAATTTGGGGTATGTGAAATACGAGGGGTAGCATAAATGTACATAGTTCTTCATTTTTAATACCAGATAATCAGAGTTTATAAGTTAAGGTGACAATTCAAGTAATAGAACTGTAAGCATCCTGAATTGCAAAATGATATACATTGGGAAAAAGCATAATTAGTTAAAGTCTGGCATTGGGAGAAAGTGAGAGAGAAAGATAAAAATGAATTATGTTAAATTTTATCATAAATTATAATAGGAATATCAATCAGGGGCCCAACAGAAAAGAGATGTTATACTGAAAAAGAAAAATTTCAGGTAGGTTTATTTTCAAAGGAGTAGTTTACAAATTTGAGAGGTTTAGAGAAATAACAAGGAATAGAACAAGAATCAGGGTTATTATATATACCCCAGAAAGAACAAGGGAAGCAGTAGAGACAGTTTTGTAGAATCGGTAACCATAAAAAGGACAGTGATGGTGGGTCAAGGGACACAGCATTTCTCTCCTTCTTCCATTCTATTTCTTGCCAGGGTTCATCATTGGCTGAGCCCAACCAGAAGCCAGAGATGAGGAAAATTTATTGATAAGGTCCATAAGGGTCAGACTTCTGGCGCAAAGAGAAGGAATAAAAATATGTAAAGTGGATCTGGAAGGGCAAAAAATATGTATGTTGTGATAGAGAATTAAAAAATATTGCCAAATAAAATAGACCACGTAGGAGATTATAAAAACAACCACTATGGCAAAAATAAATACACCAAGGGAGATATACATTACAAACAAAATAAGAGCCAGAGCAGAGTTTTACAAGCTATCAAAATAGAAAACATCATAAAACAATTAGAGTTAGCCCAAACTTATATGCCATCAATAAACGCAAATGGCTTATATTCACTTAGTAAAAGAAAAAAAACATTTACATTACCTTATACATAAAAAAACCTGTTTACATTATTTATAAGACACAATCTAAAGCAAAGTGAATTGGAAAGTAAATAAAAGGATCTTCAAAGAAACGTTAGTAAAATGCAAACAAACAAAAAAGAACAATGGGCACGACCTTTATATCAGATAGAGATAAATCCATTTTAAAAAGCATTAAGTAAATCATAGAAGGGCACTTTAAATAATTTAAGGGTGAAATTTATGATTAAGAAGTAACAAACATGGTTACCAAATAATACACCAGCAATCATAAAGCAAAGATTATAGGAGTTAAAAAAACATGATAACCAAAGAGAAATAAATTACCAAAATATTTTAATTTGATACTCTCAGCATACTCATATAATAAACCAAATAGATATTTTTGCTAAAAACCTAAGGATACAGATGACTTAAATGACATAATTAATAAATTATATTTCTATTTGAGTTTTTAACTCATATTGCTACCATCCCTATTTTCTGAGTTGGTGTATTACTGATTATTTTTCATTCTCAAGTATTTGGTAGAATTTATGAGCAAAGCTATCTGGCCCTGGACTAATATATATACTTATCAAAACTTACTCTAAAGGAACAAAAAAACAATAAAAGACAAACATAAAAAAGGAAAAAAGGTGTGAAAGAGCCATTCCCCAAAAAGCACTAGTCTAAGACAGTATTAAGAAGAGTTCTATAACATTTCTCCAATCAGACAAGTTAAGGCTATTTAAATTTGTCTAAAGCACAGAAAGAGAAAGCTCCTAAATTTTTTATGTGAAGTAACAATAACAATTTAAAAACAAATATTGCAAGAAAAAATAATGTAGACAAATCTTACCATGACAATTGATAAATTCTAAGTAAAATATTAACAAACAGAAACCAGCAGCCATTAAAAAAGACATATAACAAGACCAAGTTGGCTTTTTTTCTAGAAATGCAAAAATGGTCAAAAAATTAAAAAAGGAAATCTACTTATAAAATTAAAATATTAACAGTTCAAAGAGGAAAAATAGGCAACTGCCATAGGTCACTAACAAGAACTGTAATATCAGTCACACATTCTGGATTTCAAAAATTTTAATAAAATAGAATTATATGAATAACATGATTATAAAATTAACTCCAAAGACAGCATCATACATCATGGAGAAACTGAAAACATTCCCAAAAAATTGGAAGCAAAGTTAGATGTCCATTGTCATTAATATTATTTAGCATTCTTAGGGTACTATCACTGCAGTTATAAAGCAAGAAAAAGAGAACAGTATAGAATTATCTGTACTTTCAGACACTAAAATTTTATATCAAAAACAAGAACTACTATTGAAAATAAATAACAAAATTCCACAAGGTGATTAGATATTAATTTGATACACAGAAATCTATAACAGTTTGTACTAAAACAACAGTTTAAAAGATGTATCAAATATCTTTTCAATAGAAAAAATGTTAAAAGATATTAGAAATAAATGCATTAAGAAAAATGTAAGAACTATATGGATAAAACTTGGAAATTTTCCTAAGAGACTTGATATCAGACTAATGGAAACTCACATCACGTTGTTTTGTTTTATGTATTTTGTTTTTTAATGGGAAAGGTCAACATTGTAAAATAAAAGCTTTACATGTGATAACCTTTAAATTTACCACGATTCCAATAAGATACCAAAAGCATATGCAAAATGATGCCAAGGTCATATGGAAACAAGCAAGAATAGTCAGAGAACATAAGGGAAGAATATTGAGAAATAACTAGCTCAAGCAAATATTAAAACACATTATAAGTATTAAATGATTAACATGCCAGTTTTGTTCATGTAAAATAGAGATATCTTCAAAGGGATGGAATCAAAAACTGTAGAAGCATATCCAAATACAGACAGGAACTTACAATAGTATATGACAAAGTAGATATCTAAATTAAAAGGGGAAAGTTGGATTATTGAATAAACAATGTTGAAAATCTACATGGAAATAATAATTTTATCCAGATTAAGTTCAAAATAAAGCAAGCATTTATGTGTAAATAGATAAATAAAAAAAATCATATTAGTATTTTAAGAAGCCATAAGAGAATTACACAACTAGGTATGCATGTATTTGATTGTATATGCATAAAATATTTTAGAAAAAATATTTAAGGGACTATAGTAGGAAGAACTAGTTGGCTGGGATCAGAGATAGATTAAAGATGGTTTGCTAAATGCTTTTTTATAGTGTTTGGATTTTCCACCATGTGTATGTATTACCTATTTAAAAATCAAATATACACAATTTAGACAAATAAATATAAATATTCACAAAGTAAGAGTAATTCTTAATCAAAAAAATAAAGCCGAAGCATTAATACAGATATTTCATGAATATTATATAAGAACTTCCAATCCCTAAAGTTATTTTCTTGTTCATACCTGCTTTCTCTGACTGCAGAGGTAATCCAAGAAAAGTTCTGGCTTACAATACCCTATTCAGCCCACTACATCTTAAGGACACCTGGAAATTCATCTTTTGATTTTATTGAAAGAATTTTTTTTTTAAGTTTAAAAGTGTGTTGTTGTTTTTAATCTCTGAATTACTGCAATTAAATATGAAAAGACACAAAGAAAAGTTAATATATTTCATGGGTTATATGAACCTTTCTATGAGCCTGGAAATTTTGGTATTGAGAATTTTATTTCAGGAACCTGGATCTGGATGGCAACCAAAGACCCACAGGCAGATGCAGCTGATGATCTCAGCTGAGGTTCTAATAATGATCTGAGACTCCTTTGTGGATGCTTGCCTCAAATACAAAGCAGTGTTAAGTCAGGATAGATTTATGTGCATTGACAGAGCCAAGTAACAAATGGAACGTGTTCTCACAGTGTGTCTGGCCTGAGCCTGTGTGATTAAATCCTGACTGTGATGAATCCCAGACCTTTGGGGAAGAGAAAATAAAGTCCAAAGACAGTTAGTTAATAAGATGTTTATGAATCAGCCTGGGTCTAAGATGTTGTAACAAAGGGGGGCAACATTTAGTAAGTACAAAGACAAATAAGAGAGAACAAAATTAAAAAATAAAGTTTCTACTATTCCAAAAATGATAGTTTATCTCCCCCTCAATTTTGCTTTTATAACATTTTGGATATTATAGATAGGCAAGATATTTTATCACCCAAGTTGGATCTTTTATTAAATTCAGAAAAGGTGCTATTAATAATTGTATTAGGACAACAGGTATAATCTAGGACTGCCCTGGGCAAAACAACTTCCATGGTCACCCAAAGTAAGTCACTTATTTCACAGCATTACAAGATTTTATTTATGCCTCTGTTTCCTCACTAGTCTGTGGATTCCTTGAAGAGAAAGACAATTTGTTTTATACATCCTTATGTCACCACTGGCCCACATAATGTGTGGTACATAGCCAACACTGAATATTTTATTGGGCAAGGCGGACAATGAATAAATGGATTTGTAAGAGGATGGATAAATACCAGCTTAACCCAATCTTACTAATATGTTTCCCCAGTATATTTACCGATGATGTGTTTAAAAAAAAAAAGAAAATAACAATTTTATTGTATACACATTATAAAGGTTTACATGTATCAAAAAAACATGTAGTAATTCAAAGTGCTGGAGATTGATTTTGAAATGTTCAGATCTAGAAAACACATTCAACCTAGAGAACTGCTCAGTACATTTAAGTATTTCTAGTGGGTTGGCTATGAGCACTGGTGAGCTTTATATAGACTGGTACAGGAATCTTTATGGAGCTCAGTAAAATGTTGAATAAGTGAAATGCTTAAGAGTGTTGTGATAAAATAAGCTGGAAAATATTTATGTCAACATCTAATAAAAATAATTTTAAAATCTAGCTGACCATGCTTCATACCGCCCTTAATAAGGGTCATTACAAGGTTTAGTTATTACAGAACTAAAGGGCATTGTTCAGAACATCCATATTAATTGCACAGAATTGTAGACAGACAATGAGGCTGCACACGTATCAACACCAGGACAACGCCTAAATTTAAAGTATTATTTGGTTACTATATCCAGTAAAAATTAGATAACCATAATATCAATATCAGATAAGGACAACATAAGAACAGGATCCAAAAATTCTGACTGAAATATTTTAAAACTTAATTGCAGCAATATATGTAGATTACACATTGAGCTTAGTCCAAGAATTCAGTGATGGCATAATATTAAGAATTTATTAGGAATGACATCAATGAAAATGGTGAAACAAGGACCTCAAAACATTCACTTTTCCACAAAAGCAGTGAGAATTCTAGGAAAAAATATGAGAAAACCGTATTTTTAGAACTCTGGGAATTAGCTAAAGGCTTGCAGAAAATCAGGGAGCATTTATTCAAGAAAAACAGCTGACTCTACATAAGCAAGTTAGTGGTATTTTTACTTGCCCTATTCCCATTTTTCCTACCTCCTGAGCACTGCAATATCCTTGAAAACCAACAGCCTGTAATCAGTGAAAATGGGTGACATAGTCATCAACAGACTGGGCCAGAAAAATGTTGGAGCTTTTTCAAATCCCCATTCACAGATAATTTTTATTATTTTACTTGTATGGTGGTTCCTTGGAAAATTTCTCTTGGAAAGCTATCTTTACTTAAAGTGACTTAGAGATTGCATAGTGTACAAAACCTTCTTCTGTGGATAAAAGGTAGGGAGCATTTGTCAAAAAAGAATTAGAGACAATTGTTGAACAACATGGCTGCTTGATGTGATGGATAATAATTGGAGCACACAATAGGCTTACCAAAATGCTTTAAAGAAAAAGGAATAAGATGTCAGTAGGGGATTTGGAAAAGTTCTAATATACTTCTGTAAATCTAGAATGCCATAAATGTAGGGCTTTGTGCATTCCCAGGGCTGTGTACTAGCTCAGGAAAGGTGTAAGATAGCCCTATAGTCTCATATTTAGCTAACCTTGATTCTCTGTACAAACAGGAAATGAAAGCTAAGGAGTGGAAACTCCCTGGCTGAGTGTTAAAGGAATTCACTAACACGCATGCAGAGGCTCCTGACAATCATTGGGAAAACTTTTTATTCCAGGTATCTAAGAAATCTCTGTGAAATCTTCATCTGACCACTTAGGTAAATGAGCAGAAGCCTCAGTAGCCACACATGACAAAGCATATAAACTTTACAGAATTAGTTCAGAAAAGTCACTAAACAAGCAAACTATAGCAAACAGCAAAAACAAAAATCCTGATAAGGGGAAGCATATGATTTTCAGAATTTCCCATTTTCAATATTAAATATACATACATATCTGAGTATGGAAAGAAACAAGTAAATGCTATAATACACAGGGGTAAAGGGAATCAGAATCTGTTCCTGAAGAAACCCAGAAGTTGGAATCTTTGATGAAGGCTTTAAATCAGCTTTTTAAAATATGTTAAGAAAAAAAAAAAAAAAAAAAAACCCTGAAGGAGACCATACCTAAAGAACTAGAGGAACATATAAGAAGAATATCTCACCAAATAGAGGATATCATAAAAAAAGATGAGATAGAAATTATAAAACAAAACCAAATAGATATTTGGGAATTGATGATAGAAATAAAAAATTCTCTATAGGAACTGAACAGCAGATTTGAGCAGGTAGAAGATATGAAAAGATAACTAGGAGATAATCTAATTTATTATCCAAAGGAACCAAAGAAAAACAGTAAAAAAAAAAAAAAAAAAAAATGAACAGAGCCTCACAGATTCATAGGATACTGTCAAGCATACCAGGATACACGTAATGGAAGCCACAGAAGGAGAGAGAGAAAAGAGTCAAATCAATGTTGAAGAAATAATGAAAGAAAATGTCCAAAATTTGAGGGAAACATTGATCTACATATTCAAAAGTCTCAATTAACTCAAAGTAGAATAAATTCAAATCCAAACCTAGACACATCACGACACAGCAGTCTAAAGCTAACAAGAATCTCGAAAACATCTAGAAAAGTGACTCATTATATACAAGTAATCCTAAATAAGATAAGCTAATTTCTCATCAGAACTCATGAAAATCAGAAGGCATTGGGATGCTACATTCAAAGTGCTGAAAGAAAAAGACTGTCAACCAAGAATTCAATGTCAACCAAAACTATCCTTTAAAAATGAAGGAGAAATGAAAAGCTTCCCAGAAAAACAAACACTAAGAGAGTTTGTTGCTAGCATACCTGCCCTACAATAAATACAAAAGGGAGTCCTTCAGGCTGAAGTAAAGGTCAGTAGACAATAAGAAGAAATAAAGATCTTCATTAAAGGTAACTGTATAGGTAAATGGAAATAAAAAAGAAGTATACATATATTTTTGTTTGTAACTCTTTTCTCCTATGACATTTAAAAGGCAACTGCATAAAGCAATACTTATGAATCTGTGTTGGTAAGTATACAAGGGATAAGGATTTAATTTATATCCCAATAACAGCACAAATGAATCAGAGGGAATGAAGCTCACAGAACAAAGGTGGAAAGAAAACCCATACTACTACTCCTGTGTGTTTCTCCTATACTCTCACGGTACCATCACACTCACAACACTTCAAATGCCAGATATTTGGGGTTTTCTTTCCCATACTAAGCAATTCTGCAATATCAGCCACGGTGTCCTACATTTTAACTCAATTTTACACTATCTACCTGGAGATAGCATTAGATACCACAGGTTAAGGGCCAGTCCCACAATGCTTCTCCCTCAACCCACTTCAGATGCCAATTGCAAGTCCAAGTTGTCATTTATGCTTCTGAACAATCAAATATAAATCAGAGGTTCCTGGAACCCCTTACTCATGTTTGATTAATTTGCTAGAGTGGCTCACAGAACTCAGGAAAACAGTTTACTTATGGTTTATCAGTTTATTATAAAGGGACATAATAAAGGATATATATGAACATTCAGATGAAAGAGATGTATAGAGCAAAATATGTGAAAGGATGCATGGAACTTCCATGCCTTCTCTGGGCACACCACTTTCCCAGTACCCCCATGTGTTCACCAACCCAGAAGCTCTCTGAACTCCATTCTTTTGGGACTTTTATGGAGGCCTAACATATAGGCATAACAGAGCATTAACTTCATTTCCAGCCCCTCTTCCCTCTCTGGAAAATGGGGTATAGGATTATAAATCCCAAACTGCTATTCGTGGCTTTGCCTTTCTGGTGAAAAGCTTCCATCTAGGAGCCATCCAGGAGCCAATCCAGGGTTGCCTCATGAGAACAAAATATATTCTTACCACCCAGGAAATTCCAAGGGATTTAGCAGCCCAGTGTGAGGAACCATGGTCAAAGACCAAATATTAGAACAAAAGATGCTCCTAGTGTTCTTATCAGTTAAATATGTACTGGGGTTTTAGGAGCCCAATGGCAGCAACCAGAGGCATATTTTATATATACATACATATATTATATATATATATAATTTTACAAAAGCATTTGCATATTATTGAATTTCAGTTTATATTAATCTGAATCAGATCACTATACTTTAAATATTTGTAAATTCCAAGAAAACCGCTAAAACAACAACTACTCAAAAATAATAAAAGAAACAACAGGGAATAAAAAGCAGTACATTAGAAAATGTCTATTTAACATAAAGATAGCAGTAATAGAGGAATCGAAGGAAAAATGTGTAACACATAAAAAAGTAGCAAAATTGCAGATGTAAATCCTACCTTATCAGTAATTACATGACATATAAATGGATGACATACTCCCAATAAAAGGCAGACAATGGCACAGTGGATAAAAAAATACAAATTTGGTCATTTATTTTCAATAAGTATGTTAAAAGCAAAAGGATGGGAAAAGATATGCCATGAAAACATTAACCAATAGAGAGCTGGAGTGGCTAAACCAATATCAGATAAAATCACCTTTAGGACAAAGTTTTTACTGTACACATATTAAAGTGTTTTATAATAATAAAAGGTAAATCCACCAAGAAGATATAACAATTATGAAAAATGCACCTAAAAACCGAACCCCATATACATGAAACAAGAAGTCACAGAATTGAAGGGGGAAATAGACAAAACAACTGGAATAGGTGTAGAATTCAATACTTCACTCTTAATAATGGACAGAAAAACTACACAGAAAATCCAAAAGAAAATAAAGCACATGATCAACACTATAAACCAACTAAACCAAACAGACATGTTTAGAACATTGTACTTAAAAAGAGCAGAAAACACATCTGTAAGTGTACATAGAACATTCTCTAGGATATACCATATATTAGCCCACAAATCAAGTCTTAATGAATAAAATTTTGAAATCATAAAAAAACATGGCCTCCAACCACTATAAATGATATTATAAATCAATAACAGAATGAAATTGGGGATTCACAAATATGTGGAAATTAAACAACACACTGCTAAATAATCAATGGGCTAAAAATGAAGTCACAAAGAAAATGAGAAAATACCTTGAGATAAATGAAACAAAAACAAAACATATCAACACTTATGGGATGCAATAAACCAATACATAGAGGAAAATATATAGAAATAAGCACTATATTTAAAAAAGATAAAATAAGAAATAATTTTCTACCTTAAGAAATTAGAAGTAGAGGAGCTAATTATGCCCATAGAAGGCAGAAGAAAATAAATAATATATATTAAAGTGAAAACCAAGTAAAATAGAGACTAGAAAGCATTAGAAAAATACACAAATCCAAAAGTTGGTCCTTTAAGAAGATCAACATAGATGATGAAGCTGTGGCTAGACTGACCATGGGAAAAACAAACAAACAAACAAAAAACAAAGAGAAGAATCAAATTACTAAAGTAAAAAATAAAATAAAAAATTAGCATTACCACTGAAATTTAGAAATAAAAGGTATTACAAGGGAACACGTATCCTTCACAAACTCATACGAAAAGTAAAAGAAGGAATATTTCCCAACTCAATCTATAACACCAGAAATATCATAATGTGAATCCAAATAAATCTGCCAACAAAAAGTACAGATCAATATCACTTATGAATATAGATGCAAAAATTCCATACAAAAAATTAGCATTTCAAATCCAGCAATATATAAAAATAATTGCATGCCATGACCCCAACTGGGATTTATCCCATGAATGCAAGGTTGGTTCAATATATTGATTAATATAAAAATTAATCAATATAATATACTATATTAACAGAATAAAGGACAAAACACATCACAAACTCAATAGATAATAGATATACAGATAATACATAATAGATAGAAAAGACACATCTCAAGGTATGCATTAAAAGCATTTTACAAAATAAAACACTCTTTTATTATTAAAAGAGGGAAAAAAAAAAACACTAAAGAAACTAGGAACACAGGAAACTTCTTCAACCAGATAATGGATATCTACAAAAAACCCAAAACTAACATCATGCTTAGTGGTAAAACATCAAATATCCCCCCTTATGATCAAGAGGACAATAAGGATGTCCACTTTCACCTCATCCTTTCCATTTAACATTGTACTGAAAGTCCTAGACAGGACAATTAGGCAAAAAAAATAGTTTAAAGGTATCCATATTTGAAGGGATGAATTAAAACTGTCTCTATTTGCAGATGATGTGATCTTTTATGTGGAAAATCACCTAAGAAATCTACTAAGAAAGTACTAGAACTCATAAATGAGTTCGAAAAAATTGTAGGATAGAAGATGAATATACAGAAATCAACTGTGTTTTTATATACTTGCAATGACCAAGAATGAAAACAAAATTAGGCAAAAAAAATATAATAGCAATGAAGAGAATAAAATATTTAGGAATGAATTTTAAAAAGTAGTTTTAAAAGAATTTTTTAAAAAGTCTGCATACACTGAAAACTACAAAACTTCATTGAAAGAAATTACAGGAAGACCTAAATAAATCAAAATACATCAGCATAATCAGAATAAATTAGTACTATGAAAATGTCAATACTCCCCAAACTGGTCTACAAATTCAATGCAATCCCTAGCAGAATCCAAGTTCATTTCATCATAGAAATTGATCAGCTCATTTTAACACTCACGTAGAATTTCAAATGACTCAGAATAGACAGAACAATCTTGAAAAAGATGAACAATAGGAGGATTCACACTTCTGATTTAAAAGTTACTAAAAAGCTATAGCAATGAAAACTGTATTGTACCGGGCAATTCTGACATATAGATCAGTGGAATAGAATTGAGAGTTCAGAAATAATCCTAGACAATATGGTCACTTAATTTTTGACTACTCTGCCAATACCATTCAAGGAGAAAAGAATAGTAGTTTGAATAAATGATGACAGAAGGACAAGATGGCTACATGTAAAAGAATTAAGTCGGACCCCTAGTTCATATTTACAAAAATTAAAATCAAAATGGATCTAAAAACTAAATGTATGAGTTACTATAAAACGTTTAGACTAAAGCATAGTGGTAAATATTTGTGGCCTTGAATTAAGCAATGATTTCCTAGATATATACCAAATCACAAGGAACCAAAAAACAAAAAAAAAAGAATAAATTGAATTTCATCAAAATTACAACATTTTGTGCTTCAAAGGACGCTACCATCAAGAAATTGAAAAGGTAAACAACACAATGAGAAACAAATAGTAATCATACACATATATCTGATAAGGGACTTATATCTAGAACAAAGATAAAAAGGAATTGTACAACTCAACAATAAACCACAAATAACCCAATTTTAAAAAGTTCTAAGGATTTGAACAGATATTACTCCTAAGGTCAACGAATGGACAAAAAACACATGAAACAATTCTCAACATCATTAGTCAACAGGGTAATGTAAATCAAACCACCACGTGATACAATTTCACACCCACTACAATGGCTATAATCAAAAGACAGGCAAAGAGCGTTAATAAGATTGTGAATATGCTGGAATTCTCACACACTGCAGCTAAGAATGTAACATGATGCAGCCCCTTTGGAAAAGTTTGGCAGTACCTCAAAAAGTTAAACAAAGTTACCATGTGACCCAGCAATCTCATTCTTAGTACATAAGAAGAGAAAAAAATGCATTTCACAGAAAAACATACATGATATATCATTATACATTTGTTGAAAGTCATAGAATATTCAACACCAAGAGTGAACCTAAGGTAAACTATGAACTTTGAGTGATTATGACATGTCAAAGTAGGTTCATCCTTTGTAAACGATGTACCATTCTGGTGAGTGATGTTGATAATGGGAGAAGTTGTGTATGTATGGCATGTATGGGGGAAGGGGACACATGGGAAATATCTGTAACTTCTATACAATTTTGTTGTAAACCTGTAACTGCTCCAAAAAAAAGTGTCTTAAAATTTTTTAAATGTATACACAAATGTTTATAGCAACAGTATTAATAATAGCCAAAATGTAAAAATAACTCAAATGTCTTTCAACTGATGAATGGATACATAAAAGATGGTATATCCATAACATGAACTATTAGTCAGCAGTTAAAAGGAATAAAGTACTGATACATTCTACAACATGATAAATTGTCAAAGATTATGTTAAACAAAGGAAACCAGTCACAAAAGGCCACAAATGTATGATTTCATTTATTTGAAATGTACAGATTAAGCAAATGCATAGAGATGGAAAGTACATTATTTATAGTAAAGGACTAGGGACAGGGGCTATAACAAAGTGACTGCCAATGGGTATGTGTCTTTTTGAGGTGAATAAAATGTTCTTGAATTCTATAGTGGTGATGGTGGTACACTTCTCTATATACATTAAAAATCACTCAATTTTATACTGTAAAAAGCTGAATTTTATACTATGTTATTTATATTTTAATAAAACATACAAATTAATTTGACTCACTGGAGAGGAAAGTAGAAAATTATAAATCATCTCAATGAGAAATAAATTTGATAAACTTTAATACATTTCAAAATTTTAAAAATTATTAATAAACTAATAAAATATTTCTCACTTAAGTTGATAAATAGTATTCAAAAATATAGAGCATATACCACACAAATAACATCCAGAGACTACTGAAGTTTCTACACACAAAATCTGACACAATAAAATATCACGCAATTACACTACAAAAAAAGAAAAGTACAGGCTTATATTCATGATGAATATAGATGCAAAAATTCTCAACAAAATAGTAGCAAATTGGATTCAGCAATACCTTAAAAAGATCATACAACATGATCAAGTGGGATTCATTCCAGGGATGCAAGAATGATTCAATATCCACAAATCAACCAAAGTGATACACCACATAAAAAAAGTGAAGAATAAAAATCATATAATCATATAAATAGGTATAGAAAAAGCATTTGACAAACTCCAACATCCATTTATGATAAAAACTCTTAGCAAAATATGATAGAAGGAACATATCTCAACATAACAAGGCCATATATGACAAACTCACGGCTAACATCATACTCAACATTGAAAAGCTAAAAGCTTTGTCTGTAAGATCAGGAACAAGGCAAGGATGCCCATTCTTACCACTCATTCAACATAGTATTGGAAGTCCTTGCCACAGCAATCAGTCAAAAAAAAAAGAAAGAAAGAGAAAGAAAGAAAGAAAGAAAGAAAGAAAGAAAGAAAGAAAGAAAGAAAGAAAGAAAGAAAGAAAGAAAGAAAGGAAAGAAAATGTATCCAAATTAGAAATGAAGAATTGTCACTATTTGCAGATGACATACTATATACAGAAAACTATAAAAAGTCCACACAAAAAACCCCATTAGAAGTAATCAATTAATTCATTAAAGTTGCAGGATACAGAGTTAATATTCAGAAATCTGTTGTGTTTAAAGAATAAAATAGCTAGGAATAAATTTAACCATGGAGGTAAAATACCTGTACTCTGCAAACTATAAAACATCGATGAAAGATATTGAACAAGACACAAATAAATGGAAATACCATGCTCATGGATTGGAAGAATTAATATCATTAAAATGTTTATACCACCCAAAACAATCTACAGATTCAATGCAATTCCTATCAAAATACCAATGGCATTCTTCACAGATGTAGAACAAATAATCATAAAATTTACATGGAACCCCAAAGACCATGAATAGCCAAAACAATCTTGAGAAAGAATAACAAAGTTGGAGATATCGTGCTCCCTGATTTCAAACTATACTACAAAGCTATAGTAATCAAAACAGTATGGTACTGGTACAAAAATAAACACATAGATCAATAGACCAGAATACAGAGCCCAGAAATAAACCCATACTTACATGATCAATTAATCTATGACAAAGGTGGAAAGAATATATGATGTGTAAAAGACAGTGTCTTCCATAAATGGTGTTAGGAAAAATAGACACATATATGCAGAAAATGAAACTAGTATAACCACACAAGAAGTTCATTTATTTAGCATGCATTTTGCTTTAATCCAAGCTGGCTTTGTATGGCCTAATAGAACTATGACTCACTTGCATTCTTTCCACCAGAACCTTCTATCTGTACACATACTACATGCCCACTACCTTTAATCATTAAGACCTTAGGACATTAGGTTCTGGTCAGCATCAAACTCACTTAAGAATAAAACTTCAGGTCTGTCAACCATGACCAGGATACAATAACCAATCCTCAAAGTGCAATAAAGGTTCGATGAAACAAAGATAACACCTTGGCCTCAGTTATGTTTCAGCTCTGGACTCATAAAAGCGGAATGCCCCCCACGGAGTGCATCCCCTGGAAACCAGACTAAGCAGTGCCATGACTGACATCAGAACCTAAAGCCATGGTCAATTGCCCCTTACCTTAGCCCCAACCAATCAGTAGACCCCTAGATCCCAGCTCCAATAGTAACCACGAAGAATGATCTTTCCCTTATATAACCCGGCCACTACAGATCATTGGAGAGTCATGTGTTTGAGAGCACCAGTTCACCTGTGTCTCTGGGCTTGGCGCCAATTCCTTTAAATGACTTACTTTCTTTGCGGAAATCTCTGGTCTGTGTCTTGTTTGGCTTGGATGTGTGCAGGCAATCGGACCCTTTGAGTCTGTGTTAACACTACCCCATTTTCTTACACCATATACAAAAATAAACTCAAAATGGATAAAGATTTAATTGTAAGACTGAAACCATAAATTTTCCAGGAGGAAACATAGGCAGTAATTTCTCTGACATTGCTCTTAGCAACATTTTTAGATATGTCTCCTCAGGTAAAGGCAAAAAAAGCAAAAATAAACAAATGAGACAACATCAAACTACAAAAGCTTTTGCAGTGAAGGAAATTATGAACAAGACAAAAAGGCAACCTACTATGTGGGAAAAGATATTTGGAAATGATATATCTGATAAGTGTCAATATACAAAATATATGAAGAATTCATAAAACTCAACATCAAATAAACATACAATCCAATTAAAAAATAGGTAGAGGACCTGAATAGATATTTCTTCAAAAAAGACATACATATGGCCAAAAGACACATGAAAAATGCTCATTATCATTAATCATCAGGGAAATGCAAATCAAAACCACAGTGAGATAACCCCTCACATCTGTCAGAATGGCTATTATCAAAAAGACAAGAAATAAATGTTGGTAAGGATGTGGAGAAAAGGGACTCCTTGTGTGCCATTGGTAGAATTGTAAATTAGTTCAGCCACTATGGAAAACAGTATGGAGAGTCCTAAAAAAATTAAAAATAAAACTACCATACAACCAAGAAATTCCACATCTGGGTAATGGGTATTTATCTGAAGAAACAAAAACAATATTTTGAAAAGATATATGCACCCCTATGTTCACTGAAGCATTGTTTACAATAGCTGAGATATGGATTCAATCTAGGTGTCCATCAACAGATGAATGCATAAAGAAGATGTGATATGTATATACAATGGAATATTACTCAGCCACACAAAAAAGAATATAATCTTGCCATTTGTAAGATGTCTGGACCTAGAGCATATTATGCTAAGTGACATAAGTTGGACAGAGAAAGACAAATACTGTATGATTACACTTACATGTAGAATCTAAAAAACAAAACAAATAAAAATGAAACAGAAACAAACTCATAGATACAGAAAAACAACTTGATGGTTGTTTGGGGTGGGGATAGAGGTAAGGGTAGAAAAAGAGCAGGAGATTAAGAAGCACAAACATTCAGTTATGAAGTAAGTCATAAGAATGTAATGTATAGCACAGGGAACAGAGTCAATAACATTGTAATAAGTATGTATGGTGACAGATGGTTACCAGACTTACTGTGGTGATCACTTTGTAAGGTATATAAATTTTGAATCACTATGTTGTATACATGAAACTAATATAATACTGTATGCCAATTATAATTCAAATATATTAATAAGAAAAAAGAAAATACCATGCACATACTAGTTGTGAGGAATATATAACCAAACATTATGGTGGGAGAAGTGGTCGGGACACATAGAAATAAACTTCAAACAACCTAAATATTATAGTTTCAAACTTGTTCTTTAAAATAATTATGATTAATATGTTAAATGAAATAAATTACAAGATTGGAAATTGTACCAGAGGCCTCATATCAATAAGAATATCAAACTGTCGTGCAGGGCGGCCTGTGGGGTCTCAACTCCCGCTCCCCACATAAGAACGCAGGATGTGGTGAGGCCAAAAAGGAACACCCACAGAGCCATAGGTAGGGGAGTCATACCACTATAGTCTCACTGGAGGCTGGATTCATACGATGTGCAA